>NW_026683030.1:0-81046 GCF_027887145.1 Ammospiza caudacuta | reverse complement strand
ATATCAGTGGTGGCAGCCAAGTTGCGTCACTTTTGCGCTCCCCTTGGGATGCCTTTCGCAGCTGCAGTGTGCCTGGAGCCCAGGGCTTCCTGGTTTTAAAAGTCCTAGGCCTAAGCCTAACAGTAACCCTAGGAAGGTAAATCAGCCGGGTATTAGGGTTCTTCCTAAGGAAAAAGCCGTGAAAGCAGCCATGTTGTGGCACTTCTGCACTCCCTTTGGGATGCCTTTGGCAGATGAAGTAAGCCTGGAACTCAGGGCTTCCTGGTTAAAGAAATCCAAGCCCTAGGCTTAACGCTAACCCTAACCCTAGGCAGATAAATCAGCCTAGGTATAGGGATGGTGCCAAGGAAAAAGCTGTGAAAGCTGCCATGTTGTTGCACTTTTGTACTCCCCTTGGGATGCCTTGAACAGCTGCAGTGTGCCTGGAGCCCAGGGCTTCCTAGTTTCAAAAATCCTAGCCCTAGGCCTAAGCCTAACAGTAACCCTGGGAAGGTAAATCAGCCTGGTGTTAGGCTTCTTGCCAAGGAAAAAGCCGTGAAAGCAGCCATGTTGTGGCACTTTTGCACTCCCTTTTGGATGCCTTTCACAGCTCCAGTGTGCCTGGAACTCAGGGCTTCCTGATTTTAAAAATCCTAGCCCTAGGCCGAACCCCAACCCTAAGACGAGAAAGGCAAATCAGCCAGGAATTAGGCATGTCCCCAAGGAAAAAGCTGTGGAGGCAGGCATGTTGTGCTACTTTTGCGCTCTTCTTGGCTAGTCCTTCGCAGCTGCTGTGTTCTTGGAACTCAGGGCTTTCTGGTTAATAGAGCCCTTACCCTAGGCGTAACTCAAACCTTAAGCCTAGGAAGGAAAATCAGCCTATGGTTCGGGATGGTCTCATGGAAATATCAGTGGTGGCAGCCAAGTTGCGTCACTTTTGCGCTCCCCTTGGGATGCCTTTCGCAGCTGCAGTGTGCCTGGAGCCCAGGGCTTCCTGGTTTTAAAAGTCCTAGGCCTAAGCCTAACAGTAACCCTAGGAAGGTAAATCAGCCGGGTATTAGGGTTCTTCCTAAGGGAAAAGCCGTGAAAGCAGCCATGTTGTGGCACTTCTGCACTCCCTTTGGGATGCCTTTGGCAGATGAAGTAAGCCTGGAACTCAGGGCTTCCTGGTTAAAGAAATCCAAGCCCTAGGCTGAACGCTAACCCTAACCCTAGGCAGATAAATCAGCCTAGGTATAGGGATGGTGCCAAGGAAAAAGCTGTGAAAGCTGCAATGTTGTTGCACTTTTGTACTCCCCTTGGGATGCCTTGAACAGCTGCAGTGTGGCTGGAGCCCAGGGCTTCCTAGTTTCAAAAATCCTAGCCCTAGGCCTAAGCCTAACAGTAACCCTGGGAAGGTAAATCAGCCTGGTGTTAGGCTTCTTGCCAAGGAAAAAGCCGTGAAAGCAGCCATGTTGTGGCACTTTTGCACTCCCTTTTGGATGCCTTTCACAGCTGCAGTGTGCCTGGAACTCAGGGCTTCCTGATTTTAAAAATCCTAGCCCTAGGCCGAACCCCAACCCTAAGACGAGAAAGGCAAATCAGCCAGGAATTAGGCATGTCCCCAAGGAAAAAGCTGTGGAGGCAGGCATGTTGTGGTACTTTTGCGCTCTTCTTGGCTAGTCCTTCGCAGCTGCTGTGTTCTTGGAACTCAGGGCTTTCTGGTTAATAGAGCCCTTACCCTAGGCGTAACTCAAACCTTAACCCTAGGAAGGAAAATCAGCCTATGGTTCGGGATGGTCTCATGGAAATATCAGTGGTGGCAGCCAAGTTGCGTCACTTTTGCGCTCCCCTTGGGATGCCTTTCGCAGCTGCAGTGTGCCTGGAGCCCAGGGCTTCCTGGTTTTAAAAGTCCTAGGCCTAAGCCTAACAGTAACCCTAGGAAGGTAAATCAGCCGGGTATTAGGGTTCTTCCTAAGGGAAAAGCCGTGAAAGCAGCCATCTTGTGGCACTTCTGCACTCCCTTTGGGATGCCTTTGGCAGATGAAGTAAGCCTGGAACTCAGGGCTTCCTGGTTAAAGAAATCCAAGCCCTAGGCTGAACCCTAACCCTAACCCTAGGCAGATAAATCAGCCTAGGTATAGGGATGGTGCCAAGGAAAAAGCTGTGAAAGCTGCCATGTTGTTGCACTTTTGTACTCCCCTTGGGATGCCTTGAACAGCTGCAGTGTGCCTGGAGCTAAGGGCTTCCTAGTTTTAAAAATCCTAGCCCTAGGCCTAAGCCTAACAGTAACCCTGGGAAGGTAAATCAGCCTGGTGTTAGGCTTCTTGCCAAGGAAAAAGCCGTGAAAGCAGCCATGTTGTGGCACTTTTGCACTCCCTTTTGGATGCCTTTCACAGCTCCAGTGTGCCTGGAACTCAGGGCTTCCTGATTTTAAAAATCCTAGCCCTAGGCCGAACCCCAACCCTAAGACGAGAAAGGCAAATCAGCCAGGAATTAGGCATGTCCCCAAGGAAAAAGCTGTGGAGGCAGGCATGTTGTGGTACTTTTGCGCTCTTCTTGGCTAGTCCTTCGCAGCTGCTGTGTTCTTGGAACTCAGGGCTTTCTGGTTAATAGAGCCCTTACCCTAGGCGTAACTCAAACTTTAACCCTAGGAAGGAAAATCAGCCTATGGTTCGGGATGGTCTCATGGAAATATCAGTGGTGGCAGCCAAGTTGCGTCACTTTTGCGCTCCCCTTGGGATGCCTTTCGCAGCTGCAGTGTGCCTGGAGCCCAGGGCTTCCTGGTTTTAAAAGTCCTAGGCCTAAGCCTAACAGTAACCCTAGGAAGGTAAATCAGCCGGGTATTAGGGTTCTTCCTAAGGGAAAAGCCGTGAAAGCAGCCATGTTGTGGCACTTCTGCACTCCCTTTGGGATGCCTTTGGCAGATGAAGTAAGCCTGGAACTCAGGGCTTCCTGGTTAAAGAAATCCAAGCCCTAGGCTGAACGCTAACCCTAACCCTAGGCAGATAAATCAGCCTAGGTATAGGGATGGTGCCAAGGAAAAAGCTGTGAAAGCTGCCATGTTGTTGCACTTTTGTACTCCCCTTGGGATGCCTTGAACAGCTGCATTGTGGCTGGAGCCCAGGGCTTCCTAGTTTCAAAAATCCTAGCCCTAGGCCTAAGCCTAACAGTAACCCTGGGAAGGTAAATCAGCCTGGTGTTAGGCTTCTTGCCAAGGAAAAAGCCGTGAAAGCAGCCATGTTGTGGCACTTTTGCACTCCCTTTTGGATGCCTTTCACAGCTCCAGTGTGCCTGGAACTCAGGGCTTCCTGATTTTAAAAATCCTAGCCCTAGGCCGAACCCCAACCCTAAGACGAGAAAGGCAAATCAGCCAGGAATTAGGCATGTCCCCAAGGAAAAAGCTGTGGAGGCAGGCATGTTGTGGTACTTTTGCGCTCTTCTTGGCTAGTCCTTCGCAGCTGCTGTGTTCTTGGAACTCAGGGCTTTCTGGTTAATAGAGCCCTTACCCTAGGCGTAACTCAAACCTTAAGCCTAGGAAGGAAAATCAGCCTATGGTTCGGGATGGTCTCATGGAAATATCAGTGGTGGCAGCCAAGTTGCGTCACTTTTGCGCTCCCCTTGGGATGCCTTTCGCAGCTGCAGTGTGCCTGGAGCCCAGGGCTTCCTGGTTTTAAAAGTCCTAGGCCTAAGCCTAACAGTAACCCTAGGAAGGTAAATCAGCCGGGTATTAGGGTTCTTCCTAAGGGAAAAGCCGTGAAAGCAGCCATCTTGTGGCACTTCTGCACTCCCTTTGGGATGCCTTTGGCAGATGAAGTAAGCCTGGAACTCAGGGCTTCCTGGTTAAAGAAATCCAAGCCCTAGGCTGAACCCTAACCCTAACCCTAGGCAGATAAATCAGCCTAGGTATAGGGATGGTGCCAAGGAAAAAGCTGTGAAAGCTGCCATGTTGTTGCACTTTTGTACTCCCCTTGGGATGCCTTGAACAGCTGCAGTGTGCCTGGAGCTAAGGGCTTCCTAGTTTTAAAAATCCTAGCCCTAGGCCTAAGCCTAACAGTAACCCTGGGAAGGTAAATCAGCCTGGTGTTAGGCTTCTTGCCAAGGAAAAAGCCGTGAAAGCAGCCATGTTGTGGCACTTTTGCACTCCCTTTTGGATGCCTTTCACAGCTCCAGTGTGCCTGGAACTCAGGGCTTCCTGATTTTAAAAATCCTAGCCCTAGGCCGAACCCCAACCCTAAGACGAGAAAGGCAAATCAGCCAGGAATTAGGCATGTCCCCAAGGAAAAAGCTGTGGAGGCAGGCATGTTGTGCTACTTTTGCGCTCTTCTTGGCTAGTCCTTCGCAGCTGCTGTGTTCTTGGAATTCAGGGCTTTCTGGTTAATAGAGCCCTTACCCTAGGCGTAACTCAAACCTTAACCCTAGGAAGGAAAATCAACCTATGGTTCGGGATGGTCTCATGGAAATATCAGTGGTGGCAGCCAAGTTGCGTCACTTTTGCGCTCCCCTTGGGATGCCTTTCGCAGCTGCAGTGTGCCTGGAGCCCAGGGCTTCCTGGTTTTAAAAGTCCTAGGCCTAAGCCTAACAGTAACCCTAGGAAGGTAAATCAGCCGGGTATTAGGGTTCTTCCTAAGGGAAAAGCCGTGAAAGCAGCCATGTTGTGGCACTTCTGCACTCCCTTTGGGATGCCTTTGGCAGATGAAGTAAGCCTGGAACTCAGGGCTTCCTGGTTAAAGAAATCCAAGCCCTAGGCTGAACCCTAACCCTAACCCTAGGCAGATAAATCAGCCTAGGTATAGGGATGGTGCCAAGGAAAAAGCTGTGAAAGCTGCCATGTTGTTGCACTTTTGTACTCCCCTTGGGATGCCTTGAACAGCTGCAGTGTGCCTGGAGCCCAGGGCTTCCTAGTTTCAAAAATCCTAGCCCTAGGCCTAAGCCTAACAGTAACCCTGGGAAGGTAAATCAGCCTGGTGTTAGGCTTCTTGCCAAGGAAAAAGCCGTGAAAGCAGCCATGTTGTGGCACTTTTGCACTCCCTTTTGGATGCCTTTCACAGCTGCAGTGTGCCTGGAACTCAGGGCTTCCTGATTTTAAAAATCCTAGCCCTAGGCCGAACCCCAACCCTAAGACGAGAAAGGCAAATCAGCCAGGAATTAGGCATGTCCCCAAGGAAAAAGCTGTGGAGGCAGGCATGTTGTAGTACTTTTGCGCTCTTCTTGGCTAGTCCTTCGCAGCTGCTGTGTTCTTGGAACTCAGGGCTTTCTGGTTAATAGAGCCCTTACCCTAGGCGTAACTCAAACCTTAAGCCTAGGAAGGAAAATCAGCCTATGGTTCGGGATGGTCTCATGGAAATATCAGTGGTGGCAGCCAAGTTGCGTCACTTTTGCGCTCCCCTTGGGATGCCTTTCGCAGCTGCAGTGTGCCTGGAGCCCAGGGCTTCCTGGTTTTAAAAGTCCTAGGCCTAAGCCTAACAGTAACCCTAGGAAGGTAAATCAGCCGGGTATTAGGGTTCTTCCTAAGGGAAAAGCCGTGAAAGCAGCCATGTTGTGGCACTTCTGCACTCCCTTTGGGATGCCTTTGGCAGATGAAGTAAGCCTGGAACTCAGGGCTTCCTGGTTAAAGAAATCCAAGCCCTAGGCTGAACGCTAACCCTAACCCTAGGCAGATAAATCAGCCTAGGTATAGGGATGGTGCCAAGGAAAAAGCTGTGAAAGCTGCCATGTTGTTGCACTTTTGTACTCCCCTTGGGATGCCTTGAACAGCTGCAGTGTGCCTGGAGCCCAGGGCTTCCTAGTTTCAAAAATCCTAGCCCTAGGCCTAAGCCTAACAGTAACCCTGGGAAGGTAAATCAGCCTGGTGTTAGGCTTCTTGCCAAGGAAAAAGCCGTGAAAGCAGCCATGTTGTGGCACTTTTGCACTCCCTTTGGGATGCCTTTGGCAGATGAAGTAAGCCTGGAACTCAGGGCTTCCTGGTTAAAGAAATCCAAGCCCTAGGCTGAACCCTAACCCTAACCCTAGGCAGATAAATCAGCCTAGGTATAGGGATGGTGCCAAGGAAAAAGCTGTGAAAGCTGCCATGTTGTGGCACTTTTGTACTCCCCTTGGGATGCCTTGAACAGCTGCAGTGTGCCTGGAGCTAAGGGCTTCCTAGTTTTAAAAATCCTAGCCCTAGGCCTAAGCCTAACAGTAACCCTGGGAAGGTAAATCAGCCTGGTGTTAGGCTTCTTGCCAAGGAAAAAGCCGTGAAAGCAGCCATGTTGTGGCACTTTTGCACTCCCTTTTGGATGCCTTTCACAGCTGCAGTGTGCCTGGAACTCAGGGCTTCCTGATTTTTAAAATCCTAGCCCTAGGCCGAACCCCAACCCTAAGACGAGAAAGGCAAATCAGCCAGGAATTAGGCATGTCCCCAAGGAAAAAGCTGTGGAGGCAGACATGTTGTGGTACTTTTGCGCTCTTCTTGGCTAGTCCTTCGCAGCTGCTGTGTTCTTGGAACTCAGGGCTTTCTGGTTAATAGAGCCCTTACCCTAGGCGTAACTCAAACCTTAAGCCTAGGAAGGAAAATCAGCCTATGGTTCGGGATGCTCTCATGGAAATATCAGTGGTGGCAGCCAAGTTGCGTCACTTTTGCGCTCCCCTTGGGATGCCTTTCGCAGCTGCAGTGTGCCTGGAGCCCAGGGCTTCCTGGTTTTAAAAGTCCTAGGCCTAAGCCTAACAGTAACCCTAGGAAGGTAAATCAGCCGGGTATTAGGGTTCTTCCTAAGGAAAAAGCCGTGAAAGCAGCCATGTTGTGGCACTTCTGCACTCCCTTTGGGATGCCTTTGGCAGATGAAGTAAGCCTGGAACTCAGGGCTTCCTGGTTAAAGAAATCCAAGCCCTAGGCTGAACGCTAACCCTAACCCTAGGCAGATAAATCAGCCTAGGTATAGGGATGGTGCCAAGGAAAAAGCTGTGAAAGCTGCCATGTTGTTGCACTTTTGTACTCCCCTTGGGATGCCTTGAACAGCTGCAGTGTGCCTGGAGCTAAGGGCTTCCTAGTTTCAAAAATCCTAGCCCTAGGCCTAAGCCTAACAGTAACCCTGGGAAGGTAAATCAGCCTGGTGTTAGGCTTCTTGCCAAGGAAAAAGCCGTGAAAGCAGCCATGTTGTGGCACTTTTGCACTCCCTTTTGGATGCCTTTCACAGCTCCAGTGTGCCTGGAACTCCGGGCTTCCTGATTTTAAAAATCCTAGCCCTAGGCCGAACCCCAACCCTAAGACGAGAAAGGCAAATCAGCCAGGAATTAGGCATGTCCCCAAGGAAAAAGCTGTGGAGGCAGGCATGTTGTGCTACTTTTGCGCTCTTCTTGGCTAGTCCTTCGCAGCTGCTGTGTTCTTGGAACTCAGGGCTTTCTGGTTAATAGAGCCCTTACCCTAGGCGTAACTCAAACCTTAAGCCTAGGAAGGAAAATCAGCCTATGGTTCGGGATGGTCTCATGGAAATATCAGTGGTGGCAGCCAAGTTGCGTCACTTTTGCGCTCCCCTTGGGATGCCTTTCGCAGCTGCAGTGTGCCTGGAGCCCAGGGCTTCCTGGTTTTAAAAGTCCTAGGCCTAAGCCTAACAGTAACCCTAGGAAGGTAAATCAGCCGGGTATTAGGGTTCTTCCTAAGGGAAAAGCCGTGAAAGCAGCCATCTTGTGGCACTTCTGCACTCCCTTTGGGATGCCTTTGGCAGATGAAGTAAGCCTGGAACTCAGGGCTTCCTGGTTAAAGAAATCCAAGCCCTAGGCTGAAGCCTAACCCTAACCCTAGGCAGATAAATCAGCCTAGGTATAGGGATGGTGCCAAGGAAAAAGCTGTGAAAGCTGCCATGTTGTTGCACTTTTGTACTCCCCTTGGGATGCCTTGAACAGCTGCAGTGTGCCTGGAGCCCAGGGCTTCCTAGTTTCAAAAATCCTAGCCCTAGGCCTAAGCCTAACAGTAACCCTGGGAAGGTAAATCAGCCTGGTGTTAGGCTTCTTGCCAAGGAAAAAGCCGTGAAAGCAGCCATGTTGTGGCACTTTTGCACTCCCTTTTGGATGCCTTTCACAGCTCCAGTGTGCCTGGAACTCAGGGCTTCCTGATTTTAAAAATCCTAGCCCTAGGCCGAACCCCAACCCTAAGACGAGAAAGGCAAATCAGCCAGGAATTAGGCATGTCCCCAAGGAAAAAGCTGTGGAGGCAGGCATGTTGTGGTACTTTTGCGCTCTTCTTGGCTAGTCCTTCGCAGCTGCTGTGTTCTTGGAACTCAGGGCTTTCTGGTTAATAGAGCCCTTACCCTAGGCGTAACTCAAACCTTAAGCCTAGGAAGGAAAATCAGCCTATGGTTCGGGATGGTCTCATGGAAATATCAGTGGTGGCAGCCAAGTTGCGTCACTTTTGCGCTCCCCTTGGGATGCCTTTCGCAGCTGCAGTGTGCCTGGAGCCCAGGGCTTCCTGGTTTTAAAAGTCCTAGGCCTAAGCCTAACAGTAACCCTAGGAAGGTAAATCAGCCGGGTATTAGGGTTCTTCCTAAGGGAAAAGCCGTGAAAGCAGCCATCTTGTGGCACTTCTGCACTCCCTTTGGGATGCCTTTGGCAGATGAAGTAAGCCTGGAACTCAGGGCTTCCTGCTTAAAGAAATCCAAGCCCTAGGCTGAACCCTAACCCTAACCCTAGGCAGATAAATCAGCCTAGGTATAGGGATGGTGCCAAGGAAAAAGCTGTGAAAGCTGCCATGTTGTTGCACTTTTGTACTCCCCTTGGGATGCCTTGAACAGCTGCAGTGTGCCTGGAGCTAAGGGCTTCCTAGTTTTAAAAATCCTAGCCCTAGGCCTAAGCCTAACAGTAACCCTGGGAAGGTAAATCAGCCTGGTGTTAGGCTTCTTGCCAAGGAAAAAGCCGTGAAAGCAGCCATGTTGTGGCACTTTTGCACTCCCTTTTGGATGCCTTTCACAGCTCCAGTGTGCCTGGAACTCAGGGCTTCCTGATTTTAAAAATCCTAGCCCTAGGCCGAACCCCAACCCTAAGACGAGAAAGGCAAATCAGCCAGGAATTAGGCATGTCCCCAAGGAAAAAGCTGTGGAGGCAGGCATGTTGTGGTACTTTTGCGCTCTTCTTGGCTAGTCCTTCGCAGCTGCTGTGTTCTTGGAACTCAGGGCTTTCTGGTTAATAGAGCCCTTACCCTAGGCGTAACTCAAACCTTAACCCTAGGAAGGAAAATCAACCTATGGTTCGGGATGGTCTCATGGAAATATCAGTGGTGGCAGCCAAGTTGCGTCACTTTTGCGCTCCCCTTGGGATGCCTTTCGCAGCTGCAGTGTGCCTGGAGCCCAGGGCTTCCTGGTTTTAAAAGTCCTAGGCCTAAGCCTAAC
Organism: Ammospiza caudacuta; assembly: GCF_027887145.1. NCBI lineage: Eukaryota > Metazoa > Chordata > Aves > Passeriformes > Passerellidae > Ammospiza > Ammospiza caudacuta. The sequence goes on along the minus strand of NW_026683030.1, from coordinate 71,729 downwards.
AGTAACCCTAGGAAGGTAAATCAGCCGGGTATTAGGGTTCTTCCTAAGGGAAAAGCCGTGAAAGCAGCCATGTTGTGGCACTTCTGCACTCCCTTTGGGATGCCTTTGGCAGATGAAGTAAGCCTGGAACTCAGGGCTTCCTGGTTAAAGAAATCCAAGCCCTAGGCTGAACCCTAACCCTAACCCTAGGCAGATAAATCAGCCTAGGTATAGGGATGGTGCCAAGGAAAAAGCTGTGAAAGCTGCCATGTTGTTGCACTTTTGTACTCCCCTTGGGATGCCTTGAACAGCTGCAGTGTGCCTGGAGCCCAGGGCTTCCTAGTTTCAAAAATCCTAGCCCTAGGCCTAAGCCTAACAGTAACCCTGGGAAGGTAAATCAGCCTGGTGTTAGGCTTCTTGCCAAGGAAAAAGCCATGAAAGCAGCCATGTTGTGGCACTTTTGCACTCCCTTTTGGATGCCTTTCACAGCTCCAGTGTGCCTGGAACTCAGGGCTTCCTGATTTTAAAAATCCTAGCCCTAGGCCGAACCCCAACCCTAAGACGAGAAAGGCAAATCAGCCAGGAATTAGGCATGTCCCCAAGGAAAAAGCTGTGGAGGCAGGCATGTTGTGGTACTTTTGCGCTCTTCTTGGCTAGTCCTTCGCAGCTGCTGTGTTCTTGGAACTCAGGGCTTTCTGGTTAATAGAGCCCTTACCCTAGGCGTAACTCAAACCTTAAGCCTAGGAAGGAAAATCAGCCTATGGTTCGGGATGGTCTCATGGAAATATCAGTGGTGGCAGCCAAGTTGCGTCACTTTTGCGCTCCCCTTGGGATGCCTTTCGCAGCTGCAGTGTGCCTGGAGCCCAGGGCTTCCTGGTTTTAAAAGTCCTAGGCCTAAGCCTAACAGTAACCCTAGGAAGGTAAATCAGCCGGGTATTAGGGTTCTTCCTAAGGGAAAAGCCGTGAAAGCAGCCATGTTGTGGCACTTCTGCACTCCCTTTGGGATGCCTTTGGCAGATGAAGTAAGCCTGGAACTCAGGGCTTCCTGGTTAAAGAAATCCAAGCCCTAGGCTGAACGCTAACCCTAACCCTAGGCAGATAAATCAGCCTAGGTATAGGGATGGTGCCAAGGAAAAAGCTGTGAAAGCTGCCATGTTGTTGCACTTTTGTACTCCCCTTGGGATGCCTTGAACAGCTGCAGTGTGCCTGGAGCCCAGGGCTTCCTAGTTTCAAAAATCCTAGCCCTAGGCCTAAGCCTAACAGTAACCCTGGGAAGGTAAATCAGCCTGGTGTTAGGCTTCTTGCCAAGGAAAAAGCCGTGAAAGCAGCCATGTTGTGGCACTTTTGCACTCCCTTTGGGATGCCTTTGGGAGATGAAGTAAGCCTGGAACTCAGGGCTTCCTGGTTAAAGAAATCCAAGCCCTAGGCTGAACGCTAACCCTAACCCTAGGCAGATAAATCAGCCTAGGTATAGGGATGGTGCCAAGGAAAAAGCTGTGAAAGCTGCCATGTTGTTGCACTTTTGTACTCCCCTTGGGATGCCTTGAACAGCTGCAGTGTGCCTGGAGCCCAGGGCTTCCTAGTTTCAAATGTCCTAGCCCTAGGCCTAAGCCTAACAGTAACCCTGGGAAGGTAAATCAGCCTGGTGTTAGGCTTCTTGCCAAGGAAAAAGCCGTGAAAGCAGCCATGTTGTGGCACTTTTGCACTCCCTTTTGGATGCCTTTCACAGCTGCAGTGTGCCTGGAACTCAGGGCTTCCTGATTTTAAAAATCCTAGCCCTAGGCCGAACCCCAACCCTAAGACGAGAAAGGCAAATCAGCCAGGAATTAGGCATGTCCCCAAGGAAAAAGCTGTGGAGGCAGGCATGTTGTGGTACTTTTGCGCTCTTCTTGGCTAGTCCTTCGCAGCTGCTGTGTTCTTGGAACTCAGGGCTTTCTGGTTAATAGAGCCCTTACCCTAGGCGTAACTCAAACCTTAACCCTAGGAAGGAAAATCAGCCTATGGTTCGGGATGGTCTCATGGAAATATCAGTGGTGGCAGCCAAGTTGCGTCACTTTTGCGCTCCCCTTGGGATGCCTTTCGCAGCTGCAGTGTGCCTGGAGCCCAGGGCTTCCTGGTTTTAAAAGTCCTAGGCCTAAGCCTAACAGTAACCCTAGGAAGGTAAATCAGCCGGGTATTAGGGTTCTTCCTAAGGGAAAAGCCGTGAAAGCAGCCATGTTGTGGCACTTCTGCACTCCCTTTGGGATGCCTTTGGCAGATGAAGTAAGCCTGGAACTCAGGGCTTCCTGGTTAAAGAAATCCAAGCCCTAGGCTGAACCCTAACCCTAACCCTAGGCAGATAAATCAGCCTAGGTATAGGGATGGTGCCAAGGAAAAAGCTGTGAAAGCTGCCATGTTGTTGCACTTTTGTACTCCCCTTGGGATGCCTTGAACAGCTGCAGTGTGCCTGGAGCCCAGGGCTTCCTAGTTTCAAAAATCCTAGCCCTAGGCCTAAGCCTAACAGTAACCCTGGGAAGGTAAATCAGCCTGGTGTTAGGCTTCTTGCCAAGGAAAAAGCCGTGAAAGCAGCCATGTTGTGGCACTTTTGCACTCCCTTTTGGATGCCTTTCACAGCTCCAGTGTGCCTGGAACTCAGGGCTTCCTGATTTTAAAAATCCTAGCCCTAGGCCGAACCCCAACCCTAAGACGAGAAAGGCAAATCAGCCAGGAATTAGGCATGTCCCCAAGGAAAAAGCTGTGGAGGCAGGCATGTTGTGGTACTTTTGCGCTCTTCTTGGCTAGTCCTTCGCAGCTGCTGTGTTCTTGGAACTCAGGGCTTTCTGGTTAATAGAGCCCTTACCCTAGGCGTAACTCAAACCTTAAGCCTAGGAAGGAAAATCAGCCTATGGTTCGGGATGGTCTCATGGAAATATCAGTGGTGGCAGCCAAGTTGCGTCACTTTTGCGCTCCCCTTGGGATGCCTTTCGCAGCTGCAGTGTGCCTGGAGCCCAGGGCTTCCTGGTTTTAAAAGTCCTAGGCCTAAGCCTAACAGTAACCCTAGGAAGGTAAATCAGCCGGGTATTAGGGTTCTTCCTAAGGGAAAAGCCGTGAAAGCAGCCATGTTGTGGCACTTCTGCACTCCCTTTGGGATGCCTTTGGCAGATGAAGTAAGCCTGGAACTCAGGGCTTCCTGGTTAAAGAAATCCAAGCCCTAGGCTGAACGCTAACCCTAACCCTAGGCAGATAAATCAGCCTAGGTATAGGGATGGTGCCAAGGAAAAAGCTGTGAAAGCTGCCATGTTGTTGCACTTTTGTACTCCCCTTGGGATGCCTTGAACAGCTGCAGTGTGCCTGGAGCCCAGGGCTTCCTAGTTTCAAAAATCCTAGCCCTAGGCCTAAGCCTAACAGTAACCCTGGGAAGGTAAATCAGCCTGGTGTTAGGCTTCTTGCCAAGGAAAAAGCCGTGAAAGCAGCCATGTTGTGGCACTTTTGCACTCCCTTTGGGATGCCTTTGGGAGATGAAGTAAGCCTGGAACTCAGGGCTTCCTGGTTAAAGAAATCCAAGCCCTAGGCTGAACCCTAACCCTAACCCTAGGCAGATAAATCAGCCTAGGTATAGGGATGGTGCCAAGGAAAAAGCTGTGAAAGCTGCCATGTTGTTGCACTTTTGTACTCCCCTTGGGATGCCTTGAACAGCTGCAGTGTGCCTGGAGCCCAGGGCTTCCTAGTTTCAAATGTCCTAGCCCTAGGCCTAAGCCTAACAGTAACCCTGGGAAGGTAAATCAGCCTGGTGTTAGGCTTCTTGCCAAGGAAAAAGCCGTGAAAGCAGCCATGTTGTGGCACTTTTGCACTCCCTTTTGGATGCCTTTCACAGCTGCAGTGTGCCTGGAACTCAGGGCTTCCTGATTTTAAAAATCCTAGCCCTAGGCCGAACCCCAACCCTAAGACGAGAAAGGCAAATCAGCCAGGAATTAGGCATGTCCCCAAGGAAAAAGCTGTGGAGGCAGGCATGTTGTGGTACTTTTGCGCTCTTCTTGGCTAGTCCTTCGCAGCTGCTGTGTTCTTGGAACTCAGGGCTTTCTGGTTAATAGAGCCCTTACCCTAGGCGTAACTCAAACCTTAACCCTAGGAAGGAAAATCAGCCTATGGTTCGGGATGGTCTCATGGAAATATCAGTGGTGGCAGCCAAGTTGCGTCACTTTTGCGCTCCCCTTGGGATGCCTTTCGCAGCTGCAGTGTGCCTGGAGCCCAGGGCTTCCTGGTTTTAAAAGTCCTAGGCCTAAGCCTAACAGTAACCCTAGGAAGGTAAATCAGCCGGGTATTAGGGTTCTTCCTAAGGGAAAAGCCGTGAAAGCAGCCATGTTGTGGCACTTCTGCACTCCCTTTGGGATGCCTTTGGCAGATGAAGTAAGCCTGGAACTCAGGGCTTCCTGGTTAAAGAAATCCAAGCCCTAGGCTGAACCCTAACCCTAACCCTAGGCAGATAAATCAGCCTAGGTATAGGGATGGTGCCAAGGAAAAAGCTGTGAAAGCTGCCATGTTGTTGCACTTTTGTACTCCCCTTGGGATGCCTTGAACAGCTGCAGTGTGCCTGGAGCCCAGGGCTTCCTAGTTTCAAAAATCCTAGCCCTAGGCCTAAGCCTAACAGTAACCCTGGGAAGGTAAATCAGCCTGGTGTTAGGCTTCTTGCCAAGGAAAAAGCAGTGAAAGCAGCCATGTTGTGGCACTTTTGCACTCCCTTTTGGATGCCTTTCACAGCTCCAGTGTGCCTGGAACTCAGGGCTTCCTGATTTTAAAAATCCTAGCCCTAGGCCGAACCCCAACCCTAAGACGAGAAAGGCAAATCAGCCAGGAATTAGGCATGTCCCCAAGGAAAAAGCTGTGGAGGCAGGCATGTTGTGGTACTTTTGCGCTCTTCTTGGCTAGTCCTTCGCAGCTGCTGTGTTCTTGGAACTCAGGGCTTTCTGGTTAATAGAGCCCTTACCCTAGGCGTAACTCAAACCTTAACCCTAGGAAGGAAAATCAGCCTATGGTTCGGGATGGTCTCATGGAAATATCAGTGGTGGCAGCCAAGTTGCGTCACTTTTGCGCTCCCCTTGGGATGCCTTTCGCAGCTGCAGTGTGCCTGGAGCCCAGGGCTTCCTGGTTTTAAAAGTCCTAGGCCTAAGCCTAACAGTAACCCTAGGAAGGTAAATCAGCCGGGTATTAGGGTTCTTCCTAAGGGAAAAGCCGTGAAAGCAGCCATGTTGTGGCACTTCTGCACTCCCTTTGGGATGCCTTTGGCAGATGAAGTAAGCCTGGAACTCAGGGCTTCCTGGTTAAAGAAATCCAAGCCCTAGGCGGAACCCTAACCCTAACCCTAGGCAGATAAATCAGCCTAGGTATAGGGATGGTGCCAAGGAAAAAGCTGTGAAAGCTGCCATGTTGTTGCACTTTTGTACTCCCCTTGGGATGCCTTGAACAGCTGCAGTGTGCCTGGAGCCCAGGGCTTCCTAGTTTCAAAAATCCTAGCCCTAGGCCTAAGCCTAACAGTAACCCTGGGAAGGTAAATCAGCCTGGTGTTAGGCTTCTTGCCAAGGAAAAAGCCGTGAAAGCAGCCATGTTGTGGCACTTTTGCACTCCCTTTTGGATGCCTTTCACAGCTGCAGTGTGCCTGGAACTCAGGGCTTCCTGATTTTAAAAATCCTAGCCCTAGGCCGAACCCCAACCCTAAGACGAGAAAGGCAAATCAGCCAGGAATTAGGCATGTCCCCAAGGAAAAAGCTGTGGAGGCAGGCATGTTGTGCTACTTTTGCGCTCTTCTTGGCTAGTCCTTCGCAGCTGCTGTGTTCTTGGAACTCAGGGCTTTCTGGTTAATAGAGCCCTTACCCTAGGCGTAACTCAAACCTTAAGCCTAGGAAGGAAAATCAGCCTATGGTTCGGGATGGTCTCATGGAAATATCAGTGGTGGCAGCCAAGTTGCGTCACTTTTGCGCTCCCCTTGGGATGCCTTTCGCAGCTGCAGTGTGCCTGGAGCCCAGGGCTTCCTGGTTTTAAAAGTCCTAGGCCTAAGCCTAACAGTAACCCTAGGAAGGTAAATCAGCCGGGTATTAGGGTTCTTCCTAAGGGAAAAGCCGTGAAAGCAGCCATGTTGTGGCACTTCTGCACTCCCTTTGGGATGCCTTTGGCAGATGAAGTAAGCCTGGAACTCAGGGCTTCCTGGTTAAAGAAATCCAAGCCCTAGGCTGAAGCCTAACCCTAACCCTAGGCAGATAAATCAGCCTAGGTATAGGGATGGTGCCAAGGAAAAAGCTGTGAAAGCTGCAATGTTGTTGCACTTTTGTACTCCCCTTGGGATGCCTTGAACAGCTGCAGTGTGGCTGGAGCCCAGGGCTTCCTAGTTTCAAAAATCCTAGCCCTAGGCCTAAGCCTAACAGTAACCCTGGGAAGGTAAATCAGCCTGGTGTTAGGCTTCTTGCCAAGGAAAAAGCCGTGAAAGCAGCCATGTTGTGGCACTTTTGCACTCCCTTTTGGATGCCTTTCACAGCTCCAGTGTGCCTGGAACTCAGGGCTTCCTGATTTTAAAAATCCTAGCCCTAGGCCGAACCCCAACCCTAAGACGAGAAAGGCAAATCAGCCAGGAATTAGGCATGTCCCCAAGGAAAAAGCTGTGGAGGCAGGCATGTTGTGGTACTTTTGCGCTCTTCTTGGCTAGTCCTTCGCAGCTGCTGTGTTCTTGGAACTCAGGGCTTTCTGGTTAATAGAGCCCTTACCCTAGGCGTAACTCAAACCTTAACCCTAGGAAGGAAAATCAGCCTATGGTTCGGGATGGTCTCATGGAAATATCAGTGGTGGCAGCCAAGTTGCGTCACTTTTGCGCTCCCCTTGGGATGCCTTTCGCAGCTGCAGTGTGCCTGGAGCCCAGGGCTTCCTGGTTTTAAAAGTCCTAGGCCTAAGCCTAACAGTAACCCTAGGAAGGTAAATCAGCCGGGTATTAGGGTTCTTCCTAAGGGAAAAGCCGTGAAAGCAGCCATCTTGTGGCACTTCTGCACTCCCTTTGGGATGCCTTTGGCAGATGAAGTAAGCCTGGAACTCAGGGCTTCCTGGTTAAAGAAATCCAAGCCCTAGGCTGAACCCTAACCCTAACCCTAGGCAGATAAATCAGCCTAGGTATAGGGATGGTGCCAAGGAAAAAGCTGTGAAAGCTGCCATGTTGTTGCACTTTTGTACTCCCCTTGGGATGCCTTGAACAGCTGCAGTGTGCCTGGAGCTAAGGGCTTCCTAGTTTTAAAAATCCTAGCCCTAGGCCTAAGCCTAACAGTAACCCTGGGAAGGTAAATCAGCCTGGTGTTAGGCTTCTTGCCAAGGAAAAAGCCGTGAAAGCAGCCATGTTGTGGCACTTTTGCACTCCCTTTTGGATGCCTTTCACAGCTCCAGTGTGCCTGGAACTCAGGGCTTCCTGATTTTAAAAATCCTAGCCCTAGGCCGAACCCCAACCCTAAGACGAGAAAGGCAAATCAGCCAGGAATTAGGCATGTCCCCAAGGAAAAAGCTGTGGAGGCAGGCATGTTGTGGTACTTTTGCGCTCTTCTTGGCTAGTCCTTCGCAGCTGCTGTGTTCTTGGAACTCAGGGCTTTCTGGTTAATAGAGCCCTTACCCTAGGCGTAACTCAAACCTTAACCCTAGGAAGGAAAATCAACCTATGGTTCGGGATGGTCTCATGGAAATATCAGTGGTGGCAGCCAAGTTGCGTCACTTTTGCGCTCCCCTTGGGATGCCTTTCGCAGCTGCAGTGTGCCTGGAGCCCAGGGCTTCCTGGTTTTAAAAGTCCTAGGCCTAAGCCTAACAGTAACCCTAGGAAGGTAAATCAGCCGGGTATTAGGGTTCTTCCTAAGGGAAAAGCCGTGAAAGCAGCCATGTTGTGGCACTTCTGCACTCCCTTTGGGATGCCTTTGGCAGATGAAGTAAGCCTGGAACTCAGGGCTTCCTGGTTAAAGAAATCCAAGCCCTAGGCTGAACCCTAACCCTAACCCTAGGCAGATAAATCAGCCTAGGTATAGGGATGGTGCCAAGGAAAAAGCTGTGAAAGCTGCCATGTTGTTGCACTTTTGTACTCCCCTTGGGATGCCTTGAACAGCTGCAGTGTGGCTGGAGCCCAGGGCTTCCTAGTTTCAAAAATCCTAGCCCTAGGCCTAAGCCTAACAGTAACCCTGGGAAGGTAAATCAGCCTGGTGTTAGGCTTCTTGCCAAGGAAAAAGCCATGAAAGCAGCCATGTTGTGGCACTTTTGCACTCCCTTTTGGATGCCTTTCACAGCTCCAGTGTGCCTGGAACTCAGGGCTTCCTGATTTTAAAAATCCTAGCCCTAGGCCGAACCCCAACCCTAAGACGAGAAAGGCAAATCAGCCAGGAATTAGGCATGTCCCCAAGGAAAAAGCTGTGGAGGCAGGCATGTTGTGGTACTTTTGCGCTCTTCTTGGCTAGTCCTTCGCAGCTGCTGTGTTCTTGGAACTCAGGGCTTTCTGGTTAATAGAGCCCTTACCCTAGGCGTAACTCAAACCTTAAGCCTAGGAAGGAAAATCAGCCTATGGTTCGGGATGGTCTCATGGAAATATCAGTGGTGGCAGCCAAGTTGCGTCACTTTTGCGCTCCCCTTGGGATGCCTTTCGCAGCTGCAGTGTGCCTGGAGCCCAGGGCTTCCTGGTTTTAAAAGTCCTAGGCCTAAGCCTAACAGTAACCCTAGGAAGGTAAATCAGCCGGGTATTAGGGTTCTTCCTAAGGGAAAAGCCGTGAAAGCAGCCATGTTGTGGCACTTCTGCACTCCCTTTGGGATGCCTTTGGCAGATGAAGTAAGCCTGGAACTCAGGGCTTCCTGGTTAAAGAAATCCAAGCCCTAGGCTGAACGCTAACCCTAACCCTAGGCAGATAAATCAGCCTAGGTATAGGGATGGTGCCAAGGAAAAAGCTGTGAAAGCTGCCATGTTGTTGCACTTTTGTACTCCCCTTGGGATGCCTTGAACAGCTGCAGTGTGCCTGGAGCCCAGGGCTTCCTAGTTTCAAAAATCCTAGCCCTAGGCCTAAGCCTAACAGTAACCCTGGGAAGGTAAATCAGCCTGGTGTTAGGCTTCTTGCCAAGGAAAAAGCCGTGAAAGCAGCCATGTTGTGGCACTTTTGCACTCCCTTTGGGATGCCTTTGGCAGATGAAGTAAGCCTGGAACTCAGGGCTTCCTGGTTAAAGAAATCCAAGCCCTAGGCTGAACCCTAACCCTAACCCTAGGCAGATAAATCAGCCTAGGTATAGGGATGGTGCCAAGGAAAAAGCTGTGAAAGCTGCCATGTTGTTGCACTTTTGTACTCCCCTTGGGATGCCTTGAACAGCTGCAGTGTGCCTGGAGCCCAGGGCTTCCTAGTTTCAAATGTCCTAGCCCTAGGCCTAAGCCTAACAGTAACCCTGGGAAGGTAAATCAGCCTGGTGTTAGGCTTCTTGCCAAGGAAAAAGCCGTGAAAGCAGCCATGTTGTGGCACTTTTGCACTCCCTTTTGGATGCCTTTCACAGCTCCAGTGTGCCTGGAACTCAGGGCTTCCTGATTTTAAAAATCCTAGCCCTAGGCCGAACCCCAACCCTAAGACGAGAAAGGCAAATCAGCCAGGAATTAGGCATGTCCCCAAGGAAAAAGCTGTGGAGGCAGGCATGTTGTGCTACTTTTGCGCTCTTCTTGGCTAGTCCTTCGCAGCTGCTGTGTTCTTGGAACTCAGGGCTTTCTGGTTAATAGAGCCCTTACCCTAGGCGTAACTCAAACCTTAACCCTAGGAAGGAAAATCAGCCTATGGTTCGGGATGGTCTCATGGAAATATCAGTGGTGGCAGCCAAGTTGCGTCACTTTTGCGCTCCCCTTGGGATGCCTTTCGCAGCTGCAGTGTGCCTGGAGCCCAGGGCTTCCTGGTTTTAAAAGTCCTAGGCCTAAGCCTAACAGTAACCCTAGGAAGGTAAATCAGCCGGGTATTAGGGTTCTTCCTAAGGGAAAAGCCGTGAAAGCAGCCATGTTGTGGCACTTCTGCACTCCCTTTGGGATGCCTTTGGCAGATGAAGTAAGCCTGGAACTCAGGGCTTCCTGGTTAAAGAAATCCAAGCCCTAGGCTGAAGCCTAACCCTAACCCTAGGCAGATAAATCAGCCTAGGTATAGGGATGGTGCCAAGGAAAAAGCTGTGAAAGCTGCCATGTTGTTGCACTTTTGTACTCCCCTTGGGATGCCTTGAACAGCTGCAGTGTGCCTGGAGCCCAGGGCTTCCTAGTTTCAAAAATCCTAGCCCTAGGCCTAAGCCTAACAGTAACCCTGGGAAGGTAAATCAGCCTGGTGTTAGGCTTCTTGCCAAGGAAAAAGCCGTGAAAGCAGCCATGTTGTGGCACTTTTGCACTCCCTTTTGGATGCCTTTCACAGCTCCAGTGTGCCTGGAACTCAGGGCTTCCTGATTTTAAAAATCCTAGCCCTAGGCCGAACCCCAACCCTAAGACGAGAAAGGCAAATCAGCCAGGAATTAGGCATGTCCCCATGGAAAAAGCTGTGGAGGCAGGCATGTTGTGCTACTTTTGCGCTCTTCTTGGCTAGTCCTTCGCAGCTGCTGTGTTCTTGGAACTCAGGGCTTTCTGGTTAATAGAGCCCTTACCCTAGGCGTAACTCAAACCTTAACCCTAGGAAGGAAAATCAACCTATGGTTCGGGATGGTCTCATGGAAATATCAGTGGTGGCAGCCAAGTTGCGTCACTTTTGCGCTCCCCTTGGGATGCCTTTCGCAGCTGCAGTGTGCCTGGAGCCCAGGGCTTCCTGGTTTTAAAAGTCCTAGGCCTAAGCCTAACAGTAACCCTAGGAAGGTAAATCAGCCGGGTATTAGGGTTCTTCCTAAGGGAAAAGCCGTGAAAGCAGCCATCTTGTGGCACTTCTGCACTCCCTTTGGGATGCCTTTGGCAGATGAAGTAAGCCTGGAACTCAGGGCTTCCTGGTTAAAGAAATCCAAGCCCTAGGCTGAAGCCTAACCCTAACCCTAGGCAGATAAATCAGCCTAGGTATAGGGATGGTGCCAAGGAAAAAGCTGTGAAAGCTGCCATGTTGTTGCACTTTTGTACTCCCCTTGGGATGCCTTGAACAGCTGCAGTGTGCCTGGAGCCCAGGGCTTCCTAGTTTCAAAAATCCTAGCCCTAGGCCTAAGCCTAACAGTAACCCTGGGAAGGTAAATCAGCCTGGTGTTAGGCTTCTTGCCAAGGATAAAGCTGTGAAAGCAGCCATGTTGTGGCACTTTTGCACTCCCTTTTGGATGCCTTTCACAGCTCCAGTGTGCCTGGAACTCAGGGCTTCCTGATTTTAAAAATCCTAGCCCTAGGCCGAACCCCAACCCTAAGACGAGAAAGGCAAATCAGCCAGGAATTAGGCATGTCCCCAAGGAAAAAGCTGTGGAGGCAGGCATGTTGTGGTACTTTTGCGCTCTTCTTGGCTAGTCCTTCGCAGCTGCTGTGTTCTTGGAACTCAGGGCTTTCTGGTTAATAGAGCCCTTACCCTAGGCGTAACTCAAACCTTAACCCTAGGAAGGAAAATCAACCTATGGTTCGGGATGGTCTCATGGAAATATCAGTGGTGGCAGCCAAGTTGCGTCACTTTTGCGCTCCCCTTGGGATGCCTTTCGCAGCTGCAGTGTGCCTGGAGCCCAGGGCTTCCTGGTTTTAAAAGTCCTAGGCCTAAGCCTAACAGTAACCCTAGGAAGGTAAATCAGCCGGGTATTAGGGTTCTTCCTAAGGGAAAAGCCGTGAAAGCAGCCATCTTGTGGCACTTCTGCACTCCCTTTGGGATGCCTTTGGCAGATGAAGTAAGCCTGGAACTCAGGGCTTCCTGGTTAAAGAAATCCAAGCCCTAGGCTGAACCCTAACCCTAACCCTAGGCAGATAAATCAGCCTAGGTATAGGGATGGTGCCAAGGAAAAAGCTGTGAAAGCTGCCATGTTGTTGCACTTTTGTACTCCCCTTGGGATGCCTTGAACAGCTGCAGTGTGCCTGGAGCCCAGGGCTTCCTAGTTTCAAAAATCCTAGCCCTAGGCCTAAGCCTAACAGTAACCCTGGGAAGGTAAATCAGCCTGGTGTTAGGCTTCTTGCCAAGGAAAAAGCAGTGAAAGCAGCCATGTTGTGGCACTTTTGCACTCCCTTTTGGATGCCTTTCACAGCTCCAGTGTGCCTGGAACTCAGGGCTTCCTGATTTTAAAAATCCTAGCCCTAGGCCGAACCCCAACCCTAAGACGAGAAAGGCAAATCAGCCAGGAATTAGGCATGTCCCCAAGGAAAAAGCTGTGGAGGCAGGCATGTTGTGGTACTTTTGCGCTCTTCTTGGCTAGTCCTTCGCAGCTGCTGTGTTCTTGGAACTCAGGGCTTTCTGGTTAATAGAGCCCTTACCCTAGGCGTAACTCAAACCTTAAGCCTAGGAAGGAAAATCAGCCTATGGTTCGGGATGGTCTCATGGAAATATCAGTGGTGGCAGCCAAGTTGCGTCACTTTTGCGCTCCCCTTGGGATGCCTTTCGCAGCTGCAGTGTGCCTGGAGCCCAGGGCTTCCTGGTTTTAAAAGTCCTAGGCCTAAGCCTAACAGTAACCCTAGGAAGGTAAATCAGCCGGGTATTAGGGTTCTTCCTAAGGGAAAAGCCGTGAAAGCAGCCATGTTGTGGCACTTCTGCACTCCCTTTGGGATGCCTTTGGCAGATGAAGTAAGCCTGGAACTCAGGGCTTCCTGGTTAAAGAAATCCAAGCCCTAGGCTGAACGCTAACCCTAACCCTAGGCAGATAAATCAGCCTAGGTATAGGGATGGTGCCAAGGAAAAAGCTGTGAAAGCTGCCATGTTGTTGCACTTTTGTACTCCCCTTGGGATGCCTTGAACAGCTGCAGTGTGGCTGGAGCCCAGGGCTTCCTAGTTTCAAAAATCCTAGCCCTAGGCCTAAGCCTAACAGTAACCCTGGGAAGGTAAATCAGCCTGGTGTTAGGCTTCTTGCCAAGGAAAAAGCTGTGAAAGCAGCCATGTTGTGGCACTTTTGCACTCCCTTTTGGATGCCTTTCACAGCTCCAGTGTGCCTGGAACTCAGGGCTTCCTGATTTTAAAAATCCTAGCCCTAGGCCGAACCCCAACCCTAAGACGAGAAAGGCAAATCAGCCAGGAATTAGGCATGTCCCCAAGGAAAAAGCTGTGGAGGCAGGCATGTTGTGGTACTTTTGCGCTCTTCTTGGCTAGTCCTTCGCAGCTGCTGTGTTCTTGGAACTCAGGGCTTTCTGGTTAATAGAGCCCTTACCCTAGGCGTAACTCAAACCTTAACCCTAGGAAGGAAAATCAGCCTATGGTTCGGGATGGTCTCATGGAAATATCAGTGGTGGCAGCCAAGTTGCGTCACTTTTGCGCTCCCCTTGGGATGCCTTTCGCAGCTGCAGTGTGCCTGGAGCCCAGGGCTTCCTGGTTTTAAAAGTCCTAGGCCTAAGCCTAACAGTAACCCTAGGAAGGTAAATCAGCCGGGTATTAGGGTTCTTCCTAAGGGAAAAGCCGTGAAAGCAGCCATCTTGTGGCACTTCTGCACTCCCTTTGGGATGCCTTTGGCAGATGAAGTAAGCCTGGAACTCAGGGCTTCCTGGTTAAAGAAATCCAAGCCCTAGGCTGAACCCTAACCCTAACCCTAGGCAGATAAATCAGCCTAGGTATAGGGATGGTGCCAAGGAAAAAGCTGTGAAAGCTGCCATGTTGTTGCACTTTTGTACTCCCCTTGGGATGCCTTGAACAGCTGCATTGTGGGTGGAGCCCAGGGCTTCCTAGTTTCAAAAATCCTAGCCCTAGGCCTAAGCCTAACAGTAACCCTGGGAAGGTAAATCAGCCTGGTGTTAGGCTTCTTGCCAAGGAAAAAGCCGTGAAAGCAGCCATGTTGTGGCACTTTTGCACTCCCTTTTGGATGCCTTTCACAGCTGCAGTGTGCCTGGAACTCAGGGCTTCCTGATTTTAAAAATCCTAGCCCTAGGCCGAACCCCAACCCTAAGACGAGAAAGGCAAATCAGCCAGGAATTAGGCATGTCCCCAAGGAAAAAGCTGTGGAGGCAGGCATGTTGTGGTACTTTTGCGCTCTTCTTGGCTAGTCCTTCGCAGCTGCTGTGTTCTTGGAACTCAGGGCTTTCTGGTTAATAGAGCCCTTACCCTAGGCGTAACTCAAACCTTAACCCTAGGAAGGAAAATCAGCCTATGGTTCGGGATGGTCTCATGGAAATATCAGTGGTGGCAGCCAAGTTGCGTCACTTTTGCGCTCCCCTTGGGATGCCTTTCGCAGCTGCAGTGTGCCTGGAGCCCAGGGCTTCCTGGTTTTAAAAGTCCTAGGCCTAAGCCTAACAGTAACCCTAGGAAGGTAAATCAGCCGGGTATTAGGGTTCTTCCTAAGGGAAAAGCCGTGAAAGCAGCCATGTTGTGGCACTTCTGCACTCCCTTTGGGATGCCTTTGGCAGATGAAGTAAGCCTGGAACTCAGGGCTTCCTGGTTAAAGAAATCCAAGCCCTAGGCTGAACCCTAACCCTAACCCTAGGTAGATAAATCAGCCTAGGTATAGGGATGGTGCCAAGGAAAAAGCTGTGAAAGCTGCCATGTTGTTGCACTTTTGTACTCCCCTTGGGATGCCTTGAACAGCTGCAGTGTGCCTGGAGCTAAGGGCTTCCTAGTTTTAAAAATCCTAGCCCTAGGCCTAAGCCTAACAGTAACCCTGGGAAGGTAAATCAGCCTGGTGTTAGGCTTCTTGCCAAGGAAAAAGCAGTGAAAGCAGCCATGTTGTGGCACTTTTGCACTCCCTTTTGGATGCCTTTCACAGCTCCAGTGTGCCTGGAACTCAGGGCTTCCTGATTTTAAAAATCCTAGCCCTAGGCCGAACCCCAACCCTAAGACGAGAAAGGCAAATCAGCCAGGAATTAGGCATGTCCCCAAGGAAAAAGCTGTGGAGGCAGGCATGTTGTTCTACTTTTGCGCTCTTCTTGGCTAGTCCTTCGCAGCTGCTGTGTTCTTGGAACTCAGGGCTTTCTGGTTAATAGAGCCCTTACCCTAGGCGTAACTCAAACCTTAACCCTAGGAAGGAAAATCAGCCTATGGTTCGGGATGGTCTCATGGAAATATCAGTGGTGGCAGCCAAGTTGCGTCACTTTTGCGCTCCCCTTGGGATGCCTTTCGCAGCTGCAGTGTGCCTGGAGCCCAGGGCTTCCTGGTTTTAAAAGTCCTAGGCCTAAGCCTAACAGTAACCCTAGGAAGGTAAATCAGCCGGGTATTAGGGTTCTTCCTAAGGGAAAAGCCGTGAAAGCAGCCATGTTGTGGCACTTCTGCACTCCCTTTGGGATGCCTTTGGCAGATGAAGTAAGCCTGGAACTCAGGGCTTCCTGGTTAAAGAAATCCAAGCCCTAGGCTGAACCCTAACCCTAACCCTAGGCAGATAAATCAGCCTAGGTATAGGGATGGTGCCAAGGAAAAAGCTGTGAAAGCTGCCATGTTGTTGCACTTTTGTACTCCCCTTGGGATGCCTTGAACAGCTGCAGTGTGCCTGGAGCCCAGGGCTTCCTAGTTTTAAAAATCTTAGCCCTAGGCCTAAGCCTAACAGTAACCCTGGGAAGGTAAATCAGCCTGGTGTTAGGCTTCTTGCCAAGGAAAAAGCCGTGAAAGCAGCCATGTTGTGGCACTTTTGCACTCCCTTTTGGATGCCTTTCACAGCTCCAGTGTGCCTGGAACTCAGGGCTTCCTGATTTTAAAAATCCTAGCCCTAGGCCGAACCCCAACCCTAAGACGAGAAAGGCAAATCAGCCAGGAATTAGGCATGTCCCCAAGGAAAAAGCTGTGGAGGCAGGCATGTTGTGGTACTTTTGCGCTCTTCTTGGCTAGTCCTTCGCAGCTGCTGTGTTCTTGGAACTCAGGGCTTTCTGGTTAATAGAGCCCTTACCCTAGGTGTAACTCAAACCTTAACCCTAGGAAGGAAAATCAGCCTATGGTTCGGGATGGTCTCATGGAAATATCAGTGGTGGCAGCCAAGTTGCGTCACTTTTGCGCTCCCCTTGGGATGCCTTTCGCAGCTGCAGTGTGCCTGGAGCCCAGGGCTTCCTGGTTTTAAAAGTCCTAGGCCTAAGCCTAACAGTAACCCTAGGAAGGTAAATCAGCCGGGTATTAGGGTTCTTCCTAAGGGAAAAGCCGTGAAAGCAGCCATGTTGTGGCACTTCTGCACTCCCTTTGGGATGCCTTTGGCAGATGAAGTAAGCCTGGAACTCAGGGCTTCCTGGTTAAAGAAATCCAAGCCCTAGGCTGAACCCTAACCCTAACCCTAGGCAGATAAATCAGCCTAGGTATAGGGATGGTGCCAAGGAAAAAGCTGTGAAAGCTGCCATGTTGTTGCACTTTTGTACTCCCCTTGGGATGCCTTGAACAGCTGCAGTGTGCCTGGAGCCCAGGGCTTCCTAGTTTCAAAAATCCTAGCCCTAGGCCTAAGCCTAACAGTAACCCTGGGAAGGTAAATCAGCCTGGTGTTAGGCTTCTTGGCAAGGAAAAAGCCGTGAAAGCAGCCATGTTGTGGCACTTTTGCACTCCCTTTGGGATGCCTTTGGCAGATGAAGTAAGCCTGGAACTCAGGGCTTCCTGGTTAATGAAATCCAAGCCCTAGGCTGAACCCTAACCCTAACCCTAGGCAGATAAATCAGCCTAGGTATAGGGATGGTGCCAAGGAAAAAGCTGTGAAAGCTGCCATGTTGTTGCACTTTTGTACTCCCCTTGGGATGCCTTGAACAGCTGCAGTGTGCCTGGAGCCCAGGGCTTCCTAGTTTCAAAAATCCTAGCCCTAGGCCTAAGCCTAACAGTAACCCTGGGAAGGGAAATCAGCCTGGTGTTAGGCTTCTTGCCAAGGAAAAAGCCATGAAAGCAGCCATGTTGTGGCACTTTTGCACTCCCTTTTGGATGCCTTTCACAGCTCCAGTGTGCCTGGAACTCAGGGCTTCCTGATTTTAAAAATCCTAGCCCTAGGCCGAACCCCAACCCTAAGACGAGAAAGGCAAATCAGCCAGGAATTAGGCATGTCCCCAAGGAAAAAGCTGTGGAGGCAGGCATGTTGTGCTACTTTTGCGCTCTTCTTGGCTAGTCCTTCGCAGCTGCTGTGTTCTTGGAACTCAGGGCTTTCTGGTTAATAGAGCCCTTACCCTAGGCGTAACTCAAACCTTAACCCTAGGAAGGAAAATCAGCCTATGGTTCGGGATGGTCTCATGGAAATATCAGTGGTGGCAGCCAAGTTGCGTCACTTTTGCGCTCCCCTTGGGATGCCTTTCGCAGCTGCAGTGTGCCTGGAGCCCAGGGCTTCCTGGTTTTAAAAGTCCTAGGCCTAAGCCTAACAGTAACCCTAGGAAGGTAAATCAGCCGGGTATTAGGGTTCTTCCTAAGGGAAAAGCCGTGAAAGCAGCCATGTTGTGGCACTTCTGCACTCCCTTTGGGATGCCTTTGGCAGATGAAGTAAGCCTGGAACTCAGGGCTTCCTGGTTAAAGAAATCCAAGCCCTAGGCTGAACCCTAACCCTAACCCTAGGCAGATAAATCAGCCTAGGTATAGGGATGGTGCCAAGGAAAAAGCTGTGAAAGCTGCCATGTTGTTGCACTTTTGTACTCCCCTTGGGATGCCTTGAACAGCTGCAGTGTGCCTGGAGCTAAGGGCTTCCTAGTTTTAAAAATCCTAGCCCTAGGCCTAAGCCTAACAGTAACCCTGGGAAGGTAAATCAGCCTGGTGTTAGGCTTCTTGCCAAGGAAAAAGCCGTGAAAGCAGCCATGTTGTGGCACTTTTGCACTCCCTTTTGGATGCCTTTCACAGCTCCAGTGTGCCTGGAACTCAGGGCTTCCTGATTTTAAAAATCCTAGCCCTAGGCCGAACCCCAACCCTAAGACGAGAAAGGCAAATCAGCCAGGAATTAGGCATGTCCCCAAGGAAAAAGCTGTGGAGGCAGGCATGTTGTGCTACTTTTGCGCTCTTCTTGGCTAGTCCTTCGCAGCTGCTGTGTTCTTGGAACTCAGGGCTTTCTGGTTAATAGAGCCCTTACCCTAGGCGTAACTCAAACCTTAACCCTAGGAAGGAAAATCAGCCTATGGTTCGGGATGGTCTCATGGAAATATCAGTGGTGGCAGCCAAGTTGCGTCACTTTTGCGCTCCCCTTGGGATGCCTTTCGCAGCTGCAGTGTGCCTGGAGCCCAGGGCTTCCTGGTTTTAAAAGTCCTAGGCCTAAGCCTAACAGTAACCCTAGGAAGGTAAATCAGCCGGGTATTAGGGTTCTTCCTAAGGGAAAAGCCGTGAAAGCAGCCATGTTGTGGCACTTCTGCACTCCCTTTGGGATGCCTTTGGCAGATGAAGTAAGCCTGGAACTCAGGGCTTCCTGGTTAAAGAAATCCAAGCCCTAGGCTGAAGCCTAACCCTAACCCTAGGCAGATAAATCAGCCTAGGTATAGGGATGGTGCCAAGGAAAAAGCTGTGAAAGCTGCCATGTTGTTGCACTTTTGTACTCCCCTTGGGATGCCTTGAACAGCTGCAGTGTGCCTGGAGCCCAGGGCTTCCTAGTTTCAAAAATCCTAGCCCTAGGCCTAAGCCTAACAGTAACCCTGGGAAGGTAAATCAGCCTGGTGTTAGGCTTCTTGCCAAGGAAAAAGCCGTGAAAGCAGCCATGTTGTGGCACTTTTGCACTCCCTTTTGGATGCCTTTCACAGCTCCAGTGTGCCTGGAACTCAGGGCTTCCTGATTTTAAAAATCCTAGCCCTAGGCCGAACCCCAACCCTAAGACGAGAAAGGCAAATCAGCCAGGAATTAGGCATGTCCCCATGGAAAAAGCTGTGGAGGCAGGCATGTTGTGCTACTTTTGCGCTCTTCTTGGCTAGTCCTTCGCAGCTGCTGTGTTCTTGGAACTCAGGGCTTTCTGGTTAATAGAGCCCTTACCCTAGGCGTAACTCAAACCTTAACCCTAGGAAGGAAAATCAACCTATGGTTCGGGATGGTCTCATGGAAATATCAGTGGTGGCAGCCAAGTTGCGTCACTTTTGCGCTCCCCTTGGGATGCCTTTCGCAGCTGCAGTGTGCCTGGAGCCCAGGGCTTCCTGGTTTTAAAAGTCCTAGGCCTAAGCCTAACAGTAACCCTAGGAAGGTAAATCAGCCGGGTATTAGGGTTCTTCCTAAGGGAAAAGCCGTGAAAGCAGCCATCTTGTGGCACTTCTGCACTCCCTTTGGGATGCCTTTGGCAGATGAAGTAAGCCTGGAACTCAGGGCTTCCTGGTTAAAGAAATCCAAGCCCTAGGCTGAAGCCTAACCCTAACCCTAGGCAGATAAATCAGCCTAGGTATAGGGATGGTGCCAAGGAAAAAGCTGTGAAAGCTGCCATGTTGTTGCACTTTTGTACTCCCCTTGGGATGCCTTGAACAGCTGCAGTGTGCCTGGAGCCCAGGGCTTCCTAGTTTCAAAAATCCTAGCCCTAGGCCTAAGCCTAACAGTAACCCTGGGAAGGTAAATCAGCCTGGTGTTAGGCTTCTTGCCAAGGATAAAGCTGTGAAAGCAGCCATGTTGTGGCACTTTTGCACTCCCTTTTGGATGCCTTTCACAGCTCCAGTGTGCCTGGAACTCAGGGCTTCCTGATTTTAAAAATCCTAGCCCTAGGCCGAACCCCAACCCTAAGACGAGAAAGGCAAATCAGCCAGGAATTAGGCATGTCCCCAAGGAAAAAGCTGTGGAGGCAGGCATGTTGTGGTACTTTTGCGCTCTTCTTGGCTAGTCCTTCGCAGCTGCTGTGTTCTTGGAACTCAGGGCTTTCTGGTTAATAGAGCCCTTACCCTAGGCGTAACTCAAACCTTAACCCTAGGAAGGAAAATCAACCTATGGTTCGGGATGGTCTCATGGAAATATCAGTGGTGGCAGCCAAGTTGCGTCACTTTTGCGCTCCCCTTGGGATGCCTTTCGCAGCTGCAGTGTGCCTGGAGCCCAGGGCTTCCTGGTTTTAAAAGTCCTAGGCCTAAGCCTAACAGTAACCCTAGGAAGGTAAATCAGCCGGGTATTAGGGTTCTTCCTAAGGGAAAAGCCGTGAAAGCAGCCATCTTGTGGCACTTCTGCACTCCCTTTGGGATGCCTTTGGCAGATGAAGTAAGCCTGGAACTCAGGGCTTCCTGGTTAAAGAAATCCAAGCCCTAGGCTGAACCCTAACCCTAACCCTAGGCAGATAAATCAGCCTAGGTATAGGGATGGTGCCAAGGAAAAAGCTGTGAAAGCTGCCATGTTGTTGCACTTTTGTACTCCCCTTGGGATGCCTTGAACAGCTGCAGTGTGCCTGGAGCCCAGGGCTTCCTAGTTTCAAAAATCCTAGCCCTAGGCCTAAGCCTAACAGTAACCCTGGGAAGGTAAATCAGCCTGGTGTTAGGCTTCTTGCCAAGGAAAAAGCAGTGAAAGCAGCCATGTTGTGGCACTTTTGCACTCCCTTTTGGATGCCTTTCACAGCTCCAGTGTGCCTGGAACTCAGGGCTTCCTGATTTTAAAAATCCTAGCCCTAGGCCGAACCCCAACCCTAAGACGAGAAAGGCAAATCAGCCAGGAATTAGGCATGTCCCCAAGGAAAAAGCTGTGGAGGCAGGCATGTTGTGGTACTTTTGCGCTCTTCTTGGCTAGTCCTTCGCAGCTGCTGTGTTCTTGGAACTCAGGGCTTTCTGGTTAATAGAGCCCTTACCCTAGGCGTAACTCAAACCTTAAGCCTAGGAAGGAAAATCAGCCTATGGTTCGGGATGGTCTCATGGAAATATCAGTGGTGGCAGCCAAGTTGCGTCACTTTTGCGCTCCCCTTGGGATGCCTTTCGCAGCTGCAGTGTGCCTGGAGCCCAGGGCTTCCTGGTTTTAAAAGTCCTAGGCCTAAGCCTAACAGTAACCCTAGGAAGGTAAATCAGCCGGGTATTAGGGTTCTTCCTAAGGGAAAAGCCGTGAAAGCAGCCATGTTGTGGCACTTCTGCACTCCCTTTGGGATGCCTTTGGCAGATGAAGTAAGCCTGGAACTCAGGGCTTCCTGGTTAAAGAAATCCAAGCCCTAGGCTGAACGCTAACCCTAACCCTAGGCAGATAAATCAGCCTAGGTATAGGGATGGTGCCAAGGAAAAAGCTGTGAAAGCTGCCATGTTGTTGCACTTTTGTACTCCCCTTGGGATGCCTTGAACAGCTGCAGTGTGGCTGGAGCCCAGGGCTTCCTAGTTTCAAAAATCCTAGCCCTAGGCCTAAGCCTAACAGTAACCCTGGGAAGGTAAATCAGCCTGGTGTTAGGCTTCTTGCCAAGGAAAAAGCTGTGAAAGCAGCCATGTTGTGGCACTTTTGCACTCCCTTTTGGATGCCTTTCACAGCTCCAGTGTGCCTGGAACTCAGGGCTTCCTGATTTTAAAAATCCTAGCCCTAGGCCGAACCCCAACCCTAAGACGAGAAAGGCAAATCAGCCAGGAATTAGGCATGTCCCCAAGGAAAAAGCTGTGGAGGCAGGCATGTTGTGGTACTTTTGCGCTCTTCTTGGCTAGTCCTTCGCAGCTGCTGTGTTCTTGGAACTCAGGGCTTTCTGGTTAATAGAGCCCTTACCCTAGGCGTAACTCAAACCTTAACCCTAGGAAGGAAAATCAGCCTATGGTTCGGGATGGTCTCATGGAAATATCAGTGGTGGCAGCCAAGTTGCGTCACTTTTGCGCTCCCCTTGGGATGCCTTTCGCAGCTGCAGTGTGCCTGGAGCCCAGGGCTTCCTGGTTTTAAAAGTCCTAGGCCTAAGCCTAACAGTAACCCTAGGAAGGTAAATCAGCCGGGTATTAGGGTTCTTCCTAAGGGAAAAGCCGTGAAAGCAGCCATCTTGTGGCACTTCTGCACTCCCTTTGGGATGCCTTTGGCAGATGAAGTAAGCCTGGAACTCAGGGCTTCCTGGTTAAAGAAATCCAAGCCCTAGGCTGAACCCTAACCCTAACCCTAGGCAGATAAATCAGCCTAGGTATAGGGATGGTGCCAAGGAAAAAGCTGTGAAAGCTGCCATGTTGTTGCACTTTTGTACTCCCCTTGGGATGCCTTGAACAGCTGCATTGTGGGTGGAGCCCAGGGCTTCCTAGTTTCAAAAATCCTAGCCCTAGGCCTAAGCCTAACAGTAACCCTGGGAAGGTAAATCAGCCTGGTGTTAGGCTTCTTGCCAAGGAAAAAGCCGTGAAAGCAGCCATGTTGTGGCACTTTTGCACTCCCTTTTGGATGCCTTTCACAGCTGCAGTGTGCCTGGAACTCAGGGCTTCCTGATTTTAAAAATCCTAGCCCTAGGCCGAACCCCAACCCTAAGACGAGAAAGGCAAATCAGCCAGGAATTAGGCATGTCCCCAAGGAAAAAGCTGTGGAGGCAGGCATGTTGTGGTACTTTTGCGCTCTTCTTGGCTAGTCCTTCGCAGCTGCTGTGTTCTTGGAACTCAGGGCTTTCTGGTTAATAGAGCCCTTACCCTAGGCGTAACTCAAACCTTAACCCTAGGAAGGAAAATCAGCCTATGGTTCGGGATGGTCTCATGGAAATATCAGTGGTGGCAGCCAAGTTGCGTCACTTTTGCGCTCCCCTTGGGATGCCTTTCGCAGCTGCAGTGTGCCTGGAGCCCAGGGCTTCCTGGTTTTAAAAGTCCTAGGCCTAAGCCTAACAGTAACCCTAGGAAGGTAAATCAGCCGGGTATTAGGGTTCTTCCTAAGGGAAAAGCCGTGAAAGCAGCCATGTTGTGGCACTTCTGCACTCCCTTTGGGATGCCTTTGGCAGATGAAGTAAGCCTGGAACTCAGGGCTTCCTGGTTAAAGAAATCCAAGCCCTAGGCTGAACCCTAACCCTAACCCTAGGTAGATAAATCAGCCTAGGTATAGGGATGGTGCCAAGGAAAAAGCTGTGAAAGCTGCCATGTTGTTGCACTTTTGTACTCCCCTTGGGATGCCTTGAACAGCTGCAGTGTGCCTGGAGCTAAGGGCTTCCTAGTTTTAAAAATCCTAGCCCTAGGCCTAAGCCTAACAGTAACCCTGGGAAGGTAAATCAGCCTGGTGTTAGGCTTCTTGCCAAGGAAAAAGCAGTGAAAGCAGCCATGTTGTGGCACTTTTGCACTCCCTTTTGGATGCCTTTCACAGCTCCAGTGTGCCTGGAACTCAGGGCTTCCTGATTTTAAAAATCCTAGCCCTAGGCCGAACCCCAACCCTAAGACGAGAAAGGCAAATCAGCCAGGAATTAGGCATGTCCCCAAGGAAAAAGCTGTGGAGGCAGGCATGTTGTTCTACTTTTGCGCTCTTCTTGGCTAGTCCTTCGCAGCTGCTGTGTTCTTGGAACTCAGGGCTTTCTGGTTAATAGAGCCCTTACCCTAGGCGTAACTCAAACCTTAACCCTAGGAAGGAAAATCAGCCTATGGTTCGGGATGGTCTCATGGAAATATCAGTGGTGGCAGCCAAGTTGCGTCACTTTTGCGCTCCCCTTGGGATGCCTTTCGCAGCTGCAGTGTGCCTGGAGCCCAGGGCTTCCTGGTTTTAAAAGTCCTAGGCCTAAGCCTAACAGTAACCCTAGGAAGGTAAATCAGCCGGGTATTAGGGTTCTTCCTAAGGGAAAAGCCGTGAAAGCAGCCATGTTGTGGCACTTCTGCACTCCCTTTGGGATGCCTTTGGCAGATGAAGTAAGCCTGGAACTCAGGGCTTCCTGGTTAAAGAAATCCAAGCCCTAGGCTGAACCCTAACCCTAACCCTAGGCAGATAAATCAGCCTAGGTATAGGGATGGTGCCAAGGAAAAAGCTGTGAAAGCTGCCATGTTGTTGCACTTTTGTACTCCCCTTGGGATGCCTTGAACAGCTGCAGTGTGCCTGGAGCCCAGGGCTTCCTAGTTTTAAAAATCTTAGCCCTAGGCCTAAGCCTAACAGTAACCCTGGGAAGGTAAATCAGCCTGGTGTTAGGCTTCTTGCCAAGGAAAAAGCCGTGAAAGCAGCCATGTTGTGGCACTTTTGCACTCCCTTTTGGATGCCTTTCACAGCTCCAGTGTGCCTGGAACTCAGGGCTTCCTGATTTTAAAAATCCTAGCCCTAGGCCGAACCCCAACCCTAAGACGAGAAAGGCAAATCAGCCAGGAATTAGGCATGTCCCCAAGGAAAAAGCTGTGGAGGCAGGCATGTTGTGGTACTTTTGCGCTCTTCTTGGCTAGTCCTTCGCAGCTGCTGTGTTCTTGGAACTCAGGGCTTTCTGGTTAATAGAGCCCTTACCCTAGGTGTAACTCAAACCTTAACCCTAGGAAGGAAAATCAGCCTATGGTTCGGGATGGTCTCATGGAAATATCAGTGGTGGCAGCCAAGTTGCGTCACTTTTGCGCTCCCCTTGGGATGCCTTTCGCAGCTGCAGTGTGCCTGGAGCCCAGGGCTTCCTGGTTTTAAAAGTCCTAGGCCTAAGCCTAACAGTAACCCTAGGAAGGTAAATCAGCCGGGTATTAGGGTTCTTCCTAAGGGAAAAGCCGTGAAAGCAGCCATGTTGTGGCACTTCTGCACTCCCTTTGGGATGCCTTTGGCAGATGAAGTAAGCCTGGAACTCAGGGCTTCCTGGTTAAAGAAATCCAAGCCCTAGGCTGAACCCTAACCCTAACCCTAGGCAGATAAATCAGCCTAGGTATAGGGATGGTGCCAAGGAAAAAGCTGTGAAAGCTGCCATGTTGTTGCACTTTTGTACTCCCCTTGGGATGCCTTGAACAGCTGCAGTGTGCCTGGAGCCCAGGGCTTCCTAGTTTCAAAAATCCTAGCCCTAGGCCTAAGCCTAACAGTAACCCTGGGAAGGTAAATCAGCCTGGTGTTAGGCTTCTTGGCAAGGAAAAAGCCGTGAAAGCAGCCATGTTGTGGCACTTTTGCACTCCCTTTGGGATGCCTTTGGCAGATGAAGTAAGCCTGGAACTCAGGGCTTCCTGGTTAATGAAATCCAAGCCCTAGGCTGAACCCTAACCCTAACCCTAGGCAGATAAATCAGCCTAGGTATAGGGATGGTGCCAAGGAAAAAGCTGTGAAAGCTGCCATGTTGTTGCACTTTTGTACTCCCCTTGGGATGCCTTGAACAGCTGCAGTGTGCCTGGAGCCCAGGGCTTCCTAGTTTCAAAAATCCTAGCCCTAGGCCTAAGCCTAACAGTAACCCTGGGAAGGGAAATCAGCCTGGTGTTAGGCTTCTTGCCAAGGAAAAAGCCATGAAAGCAGCCATGTTGTGGCACTTTTGCACTCCCTTTTGGATGCCTTTCACAGCTCCAGTGTGCCTGGAACTCAGGGCTTCCTGATTTTAAAAATCCTAGCCCTAGGCCGAACCCCAACCCTAAGACGAGAAAGGCAAATCAGCCAGGAATTAGGCATGTCCCCAAGGAAAAAGCTGTGGAGGCAGGCATGTTGTGCTACTTTTGCGCTCTTCTTGGCTAGTCCTTCGCAGCTGCTGTGTTCTTGGAACTCAGGGCTTTCTGGTTAATAGAGCCCTTACCCTAGGCGTAACTCAAACCTTAACCCTAGGAAGGAAAATCAGCCTATGGTTCGGGATGGTCTCATGGAAATATCAGTGGTGGCAGCCAAGTTGCGTCACTTTTGCGCTCCCCTTGGGATGCCTTTCGCAGCTGCAGTGTGCCTGGAGCCCAGGGCTTCCTGGTTTTAAAAGTCCTAGGCCTAAGCCTAACAGTAACCCTAGGAAGGTAAATCAGCCGGGTATTAGGGTTCTTCCTAAGGGAAAAGCCGTGAAAGCAGCCATGTTGTGGCACTTCTGCACTCCCTTTGGGATGCCTTTGGCAGATGAAGTAAGCCTGGAACTCAGGGCTTCCTGGTTAAAGAAATCCAAGCCCTAGGCTGAACCCTAACCCTAACCCTAGGCAGATAAATCAGCCTAGGTATAGGGATGGTGCCAAGGAAAAAGCTGTGAAAGCTGCCATGTTGTTGCACTTTTGTACTCCCCTTGGGATGCCTTGAACAGCTGCAGTGTGCCTGGAGCTAAGGGCTTCCTAGTTTTAAAAATCCTAGCCCTAGGCCTAAGCCTAACAGTAACCCTGGGAAGGTAAATCAGCCTGGTGTTAGGCTTCTTGCCAAGGAAAAAGCCGTGAAAGCAGCCATGTTGTGGCACTTTTGCACTCCCTTTTGGATGCCTTTCACAGCTCCAGTGTGCCTGGAACTCAGGGCTTCCTGATTTTAAAAATCCTAGCCCTAGGCCGAACCCCAACCCTAAGACGAGAAAGGCAAATCAGCCAGGAATTAGGCATGTCCCCAAGGAAAAAGCTGTGGAGGCAGGCATGTTGTGCTACTTTTGCGCTCTTCTTGGCTAGTCCTTCGCAGCTGCTGTGTTCTTGGAACTCAGGGCTTTCTGGTTAATAGAGCCCTTACCCTAGGCGTAACTCAAACCTTAACCCTAGGAAGGAAAATCAGCCTATGGTTCCGGATGGTCTCATGGAAATATCAGTGGTGGCAGCCAAGTTGCGTCACTTTTGCGCTCCCCTTGGGATGCCTTTCGCAGCTGCAGTGTGCCTGGAGCCCAGGGCTTCCTGGTTTTAAAAGTCCTAGGCCTAAGCCTAACAGTAACCCTAGGAAGGTAAATCAGCCGGGTATTAGGGTTCTTCCTAAGGGAAAAGCCGTGAAAGCAGCCATGTTGTGGCACTTCTGCACTCCCTTTGGGATGCCTTTGGCAGATGAAGTAAGCCTGGAACTCAGGGCTTCCTGGTTAAAGAAATCCAAGCCCTAGGCTGAACCCTAACCCTAACCCTAACCCTAGGCAGATAAATCAGCCTAGGTATAGGGATGGTGCCAAGGAAAAAGCTGTGAAAGCTGCCATGTTGTTGCACTTTTGTACTCCCCTTGGGATGCCTTGAACAGCTGCAGTGTGCCTGGAGCCCAGGGCTTCCTAGTTTCAAAAATCCTAGCCCTAGGCCTAAGCCTAACAGTAACCCTGGGAAGGTAAATCAGCCTGGTGTTAGGCTTCTTGCCAAGGAAAAAGCCGTGAAAGCAGCCATGTTGTGGCACTTTTGCACTCCCTTTTGGATGCCTTTCACAGCTCCAGTGTGCCTGGAACTCAGGGCTTCCTGATTTTAAAAATCCTAGCCCTAGGCCGAACCCCAATCCTAAGACGAGAAAGGCAAATCAGCCAGGAATTAGGCATGTCCCCAAGGAAAAAGCTGTGGAGGCAGGCATGTTGTGGTACTTTTGCGCTCTTCTTGGCTAGTCCTTCGCAGCTGCTGTGTTCTTGGAACTCAGGGCTTTCTGGTTAATAGAGCCCTTACCCTAGGCGTAACTCAAACCTTAACCCTAGGAAGGAAAATCAGCCTATGGTTCGGGATGGTCTCATGGAAATATCAGTGGTGGCAGCCAAGTTGCGTCACTTTTGCGCTCCCCTTGGGATGCCTTTCGCAGCTGCAGTGTGCCTGGAGCCCAGGGCTTCCTGGTTTTAAAAGTCCTAGGCCTAAGCCTAACAGTAACCCTAGGAAGGTAAATCAGCCGGGTATTAGGGTTCTTCCTAAGGGAAAAGCCGTGAAAGCAGCCATGTTGTGGCACTTCTGCACTCCCTTTGGGATGCCTTTGGCAGATGAAGTAAGCCTGGAACTCAGGGCTTCCTGGTTAAAGAAATCCAAGCCCTAGGCTGAACCCTAACCCTAACCCTAGGCAGATAAATCAGCCTAGGTATAGGGATGGTGCCAAGGAAAAAGCTGTGAAAGCTGCCATGTTGTTGCACTTTTGTACTCCCCTTGGGATGCCTTGAACAGCTGCAGTGTGCCTGGAGCCCAGGGCTTCCTAGTTTCAAAAATCCTAGCCCTAGGCCTAAGCCTAACAGTAACCCTGGGAAGGTAAATCAGCCTGGTGTTAGGCTTCTTGCCAAGGAAAAAGCCGTGAAAGCAGCCATGTTGTGGCACTTTTGCACTCCCTTTTGGATGCCTTTCACAGCTCCAGTGTGCCTGGAACTCAGGGCTTCCTGATTTTAAAAATCCTAGCCCTAGGCCGAACCCCAACCCTAAGACGAGAAAGGCAAATCAGCCAGGAATTAGGCATGTCCCCAAGGAAAAAGCTGTGGAGGCAGGCATGTTGTGGTACTTTTGCGCTCTTCTTGGCTAGTCCTTCGCAGCTGCTGTGTTCTTGGAACTCAGGGCTTTCTGGTTAATAGAGCCCTTACCCTAGGCGTAACTCAAACCTTAACCCTAGGAAGGAAAATCAGCCTATGGTTCGGGATGGTCTCATGGAAATATCAGTGGTGGCAGCCAAGTTGCGTCACTTTTGCGCTCCCCTTGGGATGCCTTTTGCAGCTGCAGTGTGCCTGGAGCCCAGGGCTTCCTGGTTTTAAAAGTCCTAGGCCTAAGCCTAACAGTAACCCTAGGAAGGTAAATCAGCCGGGTATTAGGGTTCTTCCTAAGGGAAAAGCCGTGAAAGCAGCCATGTTGTGGCACTTCTGCACTCCCTTTGGGATGCCTTTGGCAGATGAAGTAAGCCTGGAACTCAGGGCTTCCTGGTTAAAGAAATCCAAGCCCTAGGCTGAACCCTAACCCTAACCCTAACCCTAGGCAGATAAATCAGCCTAGGTATAGGGATGGTGCCAAGGAAAAAGCTGTGAAAGCTGCCATGTTGTTGCACTTTTGTACTCCCCTTGGGATGCCTTGAACAGCTGCAGTGTGCCTGGAGCCCAGGGCTTCCTAGTTTCAAAAATCCTAGCCCTAGGCCTAAGCCTAACAGTAACCCTGGGAAGGTAAATCAGCCTGGTGTTAGGCTTCTTGCCAAGGAAAAAGCCGTGAAAGCAGCCATGTTGTGGCACTTTTGCACTCCCTTTTGGATGCCTTTCACAGCTCCAGTGTGCCTGGAACTCAGGGCTTCCTGATTTTAAAAATCCTAGCCCTAGGCCGAACCCCAATCCTAAGACGAGAAAGGCAAATCAGCCAGGAATTAGGCATGTCCCCAAGGAAAAAGCTGTGGAGGCAGGCATGTTGTGGTACTTTTGCGCTCTTCTTGGCTAGTCCTTCGCAGCTGCTGTGTTCTTGGAACTCAGGGCTTTCTGGTTAATAGAGCCCTTACCCTAGGCGTAACTCAAACCTTAACCCTAGGAAGGAAAATCAGCCTATGGTTCGGGATGGTCTCATGGAAATATCAGTGGTGGCAGCCAAGTTGCGTCACTTTTGCGCTCCCCTTGGGATGCCTTTCGCAGCTGCAGTGTGCCTGGAGCCCAGGGCTTCCTGGTTTTAAAAGTCCTAGGCCTAAGCCTAACAGTAACCCTAGGAAGGTAAATCAGCCGGGTATTAGGGTTCTTCCTAAGGGAAAAGCCGTGAAAGCAGCCATGTTGTGGCACTTCTGCACTCCCTTTGGGATGCCTTTGGCAGATGAAGTAAGCCTGGAACTCAGGGCTTCCTGGTTAAAGAAATCCAAGCCCTAGGCTGAACCCTAACCCTAACCCTAGGCAGATAAATCAGCCTAGGTATAGGGATGGTGCCAAGGAAAAAGCTGTGAAAGCTGCCATGTTGTTGCACTTTTGTACTCCCCTTGGGATGCCTTGAACAGCTGCAGTGTGCCTGGAGCCCAGGGCTTCCTAGTTTCAAAAATCCTAGCCCTAGGCCTAAGCCTAACAGTAACCCTGGGAAGGTAAATCAGCCTGGTGTTAGGCTTCTTGCCAAGGAAAAAGCCGTGAAAGCAGCCATGTTGTGGCACTTTTGCACTCCCTTTTGGATGCCTTTCACAGCTCCAGTGTGCCTGGAACTCAGGGCTTCCTGATTTTAAAAATCCTAGCCCTAGGCCGAACCCCAACCCTAAGACGAGAAAGGCAAATCAGCCAGGAATTAGGCATGTCCCCAAGGAAAAAGCTGTGGAGGCAGGCATGTTGTGCTACTTTTGCGCTCTTCTTGGCTAGTCCTTCGCAGCTGCTGTGTTCTTGGAACTCAGGGCTTTCTGGTTAATAGAGCCCTTACCCTAGGCGTAACTCAAACCTTAAGCCTAGGAAGGAAAATCAGCCTATGGTTCGGGATGGTCTCATGGAAATATCAGTGGTGGCAGCCAAGTTGCGTCACTTTTGCGCTCCCCTTGGGATGCCTTTCGCAGCTGCAGTGTGCCTGGAGCCCAGGGCTTCCTGGTTTTAAAAGTCCTAGGCCTAAGCCTAACAGTAACCCTAGGAAGGTAAATCAGCCGGGTATTAGGGTTCTTCCTAAGGGAAAAGCCGTGAAAGCAGCCATGTTGTGGCACTTCTGCACTCCCTTTGGGATGCCTTTGGCAGATGAAGTAAGCCTGGAACTCAGGGCTTCCTGGTTAAAGAAATCCAAGCCCTAGGCTGAACCCTAACCCTAACCCTAGGCAGATAAATCAGCCTAGGTATAGGGATGGTGCCAAGGAAAAAGCTGTGAAAGCTGCCATGTTGTTGCACTTTTGTACTCCCCTTGGGATGCCTTGAACAGCTGCAGTGTGCCTGGAGCTAAGGGCTTCCTAGTTTTAAAAATCCTAGCCCTAGGCCTAAGCCTAACAGTAACCCTGGGAAGGTAAATCAGCCTGGTGTTAGGCTTCTTGCCAAGGAAAAAGCCGTGAAAGCAGCCATGTTGTGGCACTTTTGCACTCCCTTTTGGATGCCTTTCACAGCTCCAGTGTGCCTGGAACTCAGGGCTTCCTGATTTTAAAAATCCTAGCCCTAGGCCGAACCCCAACCCTAAGACGAGAAAGGCAAATCAGCCAGGAATTAGGCATGTCCCCAAGGAAAAAGCTGTGGAGGCAGGCATGTTGTGGTACTTTTGCGCTCTTCTTGGCTAGTCCTTCGCAGCTGCTGTGTTCTTGGAACTCAGGGCTTTCTGGTTAATAGAGCCCTTACCCTAGGCGTAACTCAAACCTTAACCCTAGGAAGGAAAATCAGCCTATGGTTCGGGATGGTCTCATGGAAATATCAGTGGTGGCAGCCAAGTTGCGTCACTTTTGCGCTCCCCTTGGGATGCCTTTTGCAGCTGCAGTGTGCCTGGAGCCCAGGGCTTCCTGGTTTTAAAAGTCCTAGGCCTAAGCCTAACAGTAACCCTAGGAAGGTAAATCAGCCGGGTATTAGGGTTCTTCCTAAGGGAAAAGCCGTGAAAGCAGCCATGTTGTGGCACTTCTGCACTCCCTTTGGGATGCCTTTGGCAGATGAAGTAAGCCTGGAACTCAGGGCTTCCTGGTTAAAGAAATCCAAGCCCTAGGCTGAACCCTAACCCTAACCCTAACCCTAGGCAGATAAATCAGCCTAGGTATAGGGATGGTGCCAAGGAAAAAGCTGTGAAAGCTGCCATGTTGTTGCACTTTTGTACTCCCCTTGGGATGCCTTGAACAGCTGCAGTGTGCCTGGAGCCCAGGGCTTCCTAGTTTCAAAAATCCTAGCCCTAGGCCTAAGCCTAACAGTAACCCTGGGAAGGTAAATCAGCCTGGTGTTAGGCTTCTTGCCAAGGAAAAAGCCGTGAAAGCAGCCATGTTGTGGCACTTTTGCACTCCCTTTTGGATGCCTTTCACAGCTCCAGTGTGCCTGGAACTCAGGGCTTCCTGATTTTAAAAATCCTAGCCCTAGGCCGAACCCCAACCCTAAGACGAGAAAGGCAAATCAGCCAGGAATTAGGCATGTCCCCAAGGAAAAAGCTGTGGAGGCAGGCATGTTGTGCTACTTTTGCGCTCTTCTTGGCTAGTCCTTCGCAGCTGCTGTGTTCTTGGAACTCAGGGCTTTCTGGTTAATAGAGCCCTTACCCTAGGCGTAACTCAAACCTTAACCCTAGGAAGGAAAATCAGCCTATGGTTCGGGATGGTCTCATGGAAATATCAGTGGTGGCAGCCAAGTTGCGTCACTTTTGCCCTCCCCTTGGGATGCCTTTCGCAGCTGCAGTGTGCCTGGAGCCCAGGGCTTCCTGGTTTTAAAAGTCCTAGGCCTAAGCCTAACAGTAACCCTAGGAAGGTAAATCAGCCGGGTATTAGGGTTCTTCCTAAGGGAAAAGCCGTGAAAGCAGCCATGTTGTGGCACTTCTGCACTCCCTTTGGGATGCCTTTGGCAGATGAAGTAAGCCTGGAACTCAGGGCTTCCTGGTTAAAGAAATCCAAGCCCTAGGCTGAACCCTAACCCTAACCCTAGGCAGATAAATCAGCCTAGGTATAGGGATGGTGCCAAGGAAAAAGCTGTGAAAGCTGCCATGTTGTTGCACTTTTGTACTCCCCTTGGGATGCCTTGAACAGCTGCAGTGTGCCTGGAGCCCAGGGCTTCCTAGTTTCAAAAATCCTAGCCCTAGGCCTAAGCCTAACAGTAACCCTGGGAAGGGAAATCAGCCTGGTGTTAGGCTTCTTGCCAAGGAAAAAGCCGTGAAAGCAGCCATGTTGTGGCACTTTTGCACTCCCTTTTGGATGCCTTTCACAGCTCCAGTGTGCCTGGAACTCAGGGCTTCCTGATTTTAAAAATCCTAGCCCTAGGCCGAACCCCAACCCTAAGACGAGAAAGGCAAATCAGCCAGGAATTAGGCATGTCCCCAAGGAAAAAGCTGTGGAGGCAGGCATGTTGTGCTACTTTTGCGCTCTTCTTGGCTAGTCCTTCGCAGCTGCTGTGTTCTTGGAACTCAGGGCTTTCTGGTTAATAGAGCCCTTACCCTAGGCGTAACTCAAACCTTAAGCCTAGGAAGGAAAATCAGCCTATGGTTCGGGATGGTCTCATGGAAATATCAGTGGTGGCAGCCAAGTTGCGTCACTTTTGCGCTCCCCTTGGGATGCCTTTCGCAGCTGCAGTGTGCCTGGAGCCCAGGGCTTCCTGGTTTTAAAAGTCCTAGGCCTAAGCCTAACAGTAACCCTAGGAAGGTAAATCAGCCGGGTATTAGGGTTCTTCCTAAGGGAAAAGCCGTGAAAGCAGCCATGTTGTGGCACTTCTGCACTCCCTTTGGGATGCCTTTGGCAGATGAAGTAAGCCTGGAACTCAGGGCTTCCTGGTTAAAGAAATCCAAGCCCTAGGCTGAACCCTAACCCTAACCCTAGGCAGATAAATCAGCCTAGGTATAGGGATGGTGCCAAGGAAAAAGCTGTGAAAGCTGCCATGTTGTTGCACTTTTGTACTCCCCTTGGGATGCCTTGAACAGCTGCAGTGTGGCTGGAGCCCAGGGCTTCCTAGTTTCAAAAATCCTAGCCCTAGGCCTAAGCCTAACAGTAACCCTGGGAAGGTAAATCAGCCTGGTGTTAGGCTTCTTGCCAAGGAAAAAGCCGTGAAAGCAGCCATGTTGTGGCACTTTTGCACTCCCTTTTGGATGCCTTTCACAGCTCCAGTGTGCCTGGAACTCAGGGCTTCCTGATTTTAAAAATCCTAGCCCTAAGCCGAACCCCAACCCTAAGACGAGAAAGGCAAATCAGCCAGGAATTAGGCATGTCCCCAAGGAAAAAGCTGTGGAGGCAGGCATGTTGTGGTACTTTTGCGCTCTTCTTGGCTAGTCCTTCGCAGCTGCTGTGTTCTTGGAACTCAGGGCTTTCTGGTTAATAGAGCCCTTACCCTAGGCGTAACTCAAACCTTAACCCTAGGAAGGAAAATCAGCCTATGGTTCGGGATGGTCTCATGGAAATATCAGTGGTGGCAAGCCAAGTTGCGTCACTTTTGCGCTCCCCTTGGGATGCCTTTCGCAGCTGCAGTGTGCCTGGAGCCCAGGGCTTCCTGGTTTTAAAAGTCCTAGGCCTAAGCCTAACAGTAACCCTAGGAAGGTAAATCAGCCGGGTATTAGGGTTCTTCCTAAGGGAAAAGCCGTGAAAGCAGCCATGTTGTGGCACTTCTGCACTCCCTTTGGGATGCCTTTGGCAGATGAAGTAAGCCTGGAACTCAGGGCTTCCTGGTTAAAGAAATCCAAGCCCTAGGCTGAACCCTAACCCTAACCCTAGGCAGATAAATCAGCCTAGGTATAGGGATGGTGCCAAGGAAAAAGCTGTGAAAGCTGCCATGTTGTTGCACTTTTGTACTCCCCTTGGGATGCCTTGAACAGCTGCAGTGTGCCTGGAGCTAAGGGCTTCCTAGTTTTAAAAATCCTAGCCCTAGGCCTAAGCCTAACAGTAACCCTGGGAAGGTAAATCAGCCTGGTGTTAGGCTTCTTGCCAAGGAAAAAGCCGTGAAAGCAGCCATGTTGTGGCACTTTTGCACTCCCTTTTGGATGCCTTTCACAGCTCCAGTGTGCCTGGAACTCAGGGCTTCCTGATTTTAAAAATCCTAGCCCTAGGCCGAACCCCAACCCTAAGACGAGAAAGGCAAATCAGCCAGGAATTAGGCATGTCCCCAAGGAAAAAGCTGTGGAGGCAGGCATGTTGTGCTACTTTTGCGCTCTTCTTGGCTAGTCCTTCGCAGCTGCTGTGTTCTTGGAACTCAGGGCTTTCTGGTTAATAGAGCCCTTACCCTAGGCGTAACTCAAACCTTAACCCTAGGAAGGAAAATGAGCCTATGGTTCCGGATGGTCTCATGGAAATATCAGTGGTGGCAGCCAAGTTGCGTCACTTTTGCGCTCCCCTTGGGATGCCTTTCGCAGCTGCAGTGTGCCTGGAGCCCAGGGCTTCCTGGTTTTAAAAGTCCTAGGCCTAAGCCTAACAGTAACCCTAGGAAGGTAAATCAGCCGGGTATTAGGGTTCTTCCTAAGGGAAAAGCCGTGAAAGCAGCCATGTTGTGGCACTTCTGCACTCCCTTTGGGATGCCTTTGGCAGATGAAGTAAGCCTGGAACTCAGGGCTTCCTGGTTAAAGAAATCCAAGCCCTAGGCTGAACCCTAACCCTAACCCTAACCCTAGGCAGATAAATCAGCCTAGGTATAGGGATGGTGCCAAGGAAAAAGCTGTGAAAGCTGCCATGTTGTTGCACTTTTGTACTCCCCTTGGGATGCCTTGAACAGCTGCAGTGTGCCTGGAGCCCAGGGCTTCCTAGTTTCAAAAATCCTAGCCCTAGGCCTAAGCCTAACAGTAACCCTGGGAAGGTAAATCAGCCTGGTGTTAGGCTTCTTGCCAAGGAAAAAGCCGTGAAAGCAGCCATGTTGTGGCACTTTTGCACTCCCTTTTGGATGCCTTTCACAGCTCCAGTGTGCCTGGAACTCAGGGCTTCCTGATTTTAAAAATCCTAGCCCTAGGCCGAACCCCAATCCTAAGACGAGAAAGGCAAATCAGCCAGGAATTAGGCATGTCCCCAAGGAAAAAGCTGTGGAGGCAGGCATGTTGTGGTACTTTTGCGCTCTTCTTGGCTAGTCCTTCGCAGCTGCTGTGTTCTTGGAACTCAGGGCTTTCTGGTTAATAGAGCCCTTACCCTAGGCGTAACTCAAACCTTAACCCTAGGAAGGAAAATCAGCCTATGGTTCGGGATGGTCTCATGGAAATATCAGTGGTGGCAGCCAAGTTGCGTCACTTTTGCGCTCCCCTTGGGATGCCTTTCGCAGCTGCAGTGTGCCTGGAGCCCAGGGCTTCCTGGTTTTAAAAGTCCTAGGCCTAAGCCTAACAGTAACCCTAGGAAGGTAAATCAGCCGGGTATTAGGGTTCTTCCTAAGGGAAAAGCCGTGAAAGCAGCCATGTTGTGGCACTTCTGCACTCCCTTTGGGATGCCTTTGGCAGATGAAGTAAGCCTGGAACTCAGGGCTTCCTGGTTAAAGAAATCCAAGCCCTAGGCTGAACCCTAACCCTAACCCTAGGCAGATAAATCAGCCTAGGTATAGGGATGGTGCCAAGGAAAAAGCTGTGAAAGCTGCCATGTTGTTGCACTTTTGTACTCCCCTTGGGATGCCTTGAACAGCTGCAGTGTGCCTGGAGCCCAGGGCTTCCTAGTTTCAAAAATCCTAGCCCTAGGCCTAAGCCTAACAGTAACCCTGGGAAGGTAAATCAGCCTGGTGTTAGGCTTCTTGCCAAGGAAAAAGCCGTGAAAGCAGCCATGTTGTGGCACTTTTGCACTCCCTTTTGGATGCCTTTCACAGCTCCAGTGTGCCTGGAACTCAGGGCTTCCTGATTTTAAAAATCCTAGCCCTAGGCCGAACCCCAACCCTAAGACGAGAAAGGCAAATCAGCCAGGAATTAGGCATGTCCCCAAGGAAAAAGCTGTGGAGGCAGGCATGTTGTGGTACTTTTGCGCTCTTCTTGGCTAGTCCTTCGCAGCTGCTGTGTTCTTGGAACTCAGGGCTTTCTGGTTAATAGAGCCCTTACCCTAGGCGTAACTCAAACCTTAAGCCTAGGAAGGAAAATCAGCCTATGGTTCGGGATGGTCTCATGGAAATATCAGTGGTGGCAGCCAAGTTGCGTCACTTTTGCGCTCCCCTTGGGATGCCTTTCGCAGCTGCAGTGTGCCTGGAGCCCAGGGCTTCCTGGTTTTAAAAGTCCTAGGCCTAAGCCTAACAGTAACCCTAGGAAGGTAAATCAGCCGGGTATTAGGGTTCTTCCTAAGGGAAAAGCCGTGAAAGCAGCCATGTTGTGGCACTTCTGCACTCCCTTTGGGATGCCTTTGGCAGATGAAGTAAGCCTGGAACTCAGGGCTTCCTGGTTAAAGAAATCCAAGCCCTAGGCTGAACCCTAACCCTAACCCTAGGCAGATAAATCAGCCTAGGTATAGGGATGGTGCCAAGGAAAAAGCTGTGAAAGCTGCCATGTTGTTGCACTTTTGTACTCCCCTTGGGATGCCTTGAACAGCTGCAGTGTGCCTGGAGCTAAGGGCTTCCTAGTTTTAAAAATCCTAGCCCTAGGCCTAAGCCTAACAGTAACCCTGGGAAGGTAAATCAGCCTGGTGTTAGGCTTCTTGCCAAGGAAAAAGCCGTGAAAGCAGCCATGTTGTGGCACTTTTGCACTCCCTTTTGGATGCCTTTCACAGCTCCAGTGTGCCTGGAACTCAGGGCTTCCTGATTTTAAAAATCCTAGCCCTAGGCCGAACCCCAACCCTAAGACGAGAAAGGCAAATCAGCCAGGAATTAGGCATGTCCCCAAGGAAAAAGCTGTGGAGGCAGGCATGTTGTGCTACTTTTGCGCTCTTCTTGGCTAGTCCTTCGCAGCTGCTGTGTTCTTGGAACTCAGGGCTTTCTGGTTAATAGAGCCCTTACCCTAGGCGTAACTCAAACCTTAACCCTAGGAAGGAAAATCAGCCTATGGTTCGGGATGGTCTCATGGAAATATCAGTGGTGGCAGCCAAGTTGCGTCACTTTTGCGCTCCCCTTGGGATGCCTTTTGCAGCTGCAGTGTGCCTGGAGCCCAGGGCTTCCTGGTTTTAAAAGTCCTAGGCCTAAGCCTAACAGTAACCCTAGGAAGGTAAATCAGCCGGGTATTAGGGTTCTTCCTAAGGGAAAAGCCGTGAAAGCAGCCATGTTGTGGCACTTCTGCACTCCCTTTGGGATGCCTTTGGCAGATGAAGTAAGCCTGGAACTCAGGGCTTCCTGGTTAAAGAAATCCAAGCCCTAGGCTGAACCCTAACCCTAACCCTAACCCTAGGCAGATAAATCAGCCTAGGTATAGGGATGGTGCCAAGGAAAAAGCTGTGAAAGCTGCCATGTTGTTGCACTTTTGTACTCC
This sequence comes from Ammospiza caudacuta, assembly GCF_027887145.1. Taxonomy (NCBI): domain Eukaryota; kingdom Metazoa; phylum Chordata; class Aves; order Passeriformes; family Passerellidae; genus Ammospiza; species Ammospiza caudacuta. Next base: position 34,288 of record NW_026683030.1, on the reverse strand, counting down.
CCTTGGGATGCCTTGAACAGCTGCAGTGTGCCTGGAGCCCAGGGCTTCCTAGTTTCAAAAATCCTAGCCCTAGGCCTAAGCCTAACAGTAACCCTGGGAAGGTAAATCAGCCTGGTGTTAGGCTTCTTGCCAAGGAAAAAGCCGTGAAAGCAGCCATGTTGTGGCACTTTTGCACTCCCTTTTGGATGCCTTTCACAGCTCCAGTGTGCCTGGAACTCAGGGCTTCCTGATTTTAAAAATCCTAGCCCTAGGCCGAACCCCAACCCTAAGACGAGAAAGGCAAATCAGCCAGGAATTAGGCATGTCCCCAAGGAAAAAGCTGTGGAGGCAGGCATGTTGTGCTACTTTTGCGCTCTTCTTGGCTAGTCCTTCGCAGCTGCTGTGTTCTTGGAACTCAGGGCTTTCTGGTTAATAGAGCCCTTACCCTAGGCGTAACTCAAACCTTAACCCTAGGAAGGAAAATCAGCCTATGGTTCGGGATGGTCTCATGGAAATATCAGTGGTGGCAGCCAAGTTGCGTCACTTTTGCCCTCCCCTTGGGATGCCTTTCGCAGCTGCAGTGTGCCTGGAGCCCAGGGCTTCCTGGTTTTAAAAGTCCTAGGCCTAAGCCTAACAGTAACCCTAGGAAGGTAAATCAGCCGGGTATTAGGGTTCTTCCTAAGGGAAAAGCCGTGAAAGCAGCCATGTTGTGGCACTTCTGCACTCCCTTTGGGATGCCTTTGGCAGATGAAGTAAGCCTGGAACTCAGGGCTTCCTGGTTAAAGAAATCCAAGCCCTAGGCTGAACCCTAACCCTAACCCTAGGCAGATAAATCAGCCTAGGTATAGGGATGGTGCCAAGGAAAAAGCTGTGAAAGCTGCCATGTTGTTGCACTTTTGTACTCCCCTTGGGATGCCTTGAACAGCTGCAGTGTGCCTGGAGCCCAGGGCTTCCTAGTTTCAAAAATCCTAGCCCTAGGCCTAAGCCTAACAGTAACCCTGGGAAGGGAAATCAGCCTGGTGTTAGGCTTCTTGCCAAGGAAAAAGCCGTGAAAGCAGCCATGTTGTGGCACTTTTGCACTCCCTTTTGGATGCCTTTCACAGCTCCAGTGTGCCTGGAACTCAGGGCTTCCTGATTTTAAAAATCCTAGCCCTAGGCCGAACCCCAACCCTAAGACGAGAAAGGCAAATCAGCCAGGAATTAGGCATGTCCCCAAGGAAAAAGCTGTGGAGGCAGGCATGTTGTGCTACTTTTGCGCTCTTCTTGGCTAGTCCTTCGCAGCTGCTGTGTTCTTGGAACTCAGGGCTTTCTGGTTAATAGAGCCCTTACCCTAGGCGTAACTCAAACCTTAAGCCTAGGAAGGAAAATCAGCCTATGGTTCGGGATGGTCTCATGGAAATATCAGTGGTGGCAGCCAAGTTGCGTCACTTTTGCGCTCCCCTTGGGATGCCTTTCGCAGCTGCAGTGTGCCTGGAGCCCAGGGCTTCCTGGTTTTAAAAGTCCTAGGCCTAAGCCTAACAGTAACCCTAGGAAGGTAAATCAGCCGGGTATTAGGGTTCTTCCTAAGGGAAAAGCCGTGAAAGCAGCCATGTTGTGGCACTTCTGCACTCCCTTTGGGATGCCTTTGGCAGATGAAGTAAGCCTGGAACTCAGGGCTTCCTGGTTAAAGAAATCCAAGCCCTAGGCTGAACCCTAACCCTAACCCTAGGCAGATAAATCAGCCTAGGTATAGGGATGGTGCCAAGGAAAAAGCTGTGAAAGCTGCCATGTTGTTGCACTTTTGTACTCCCCTTGGGATGCCTTGAACAGCTGCAGTGTGGCTGGAGCCCAGGGCTTCCTAGTTTCAAAAATCCTAGCCCTAGGCCTAAGCCTAACAGTAACCCTGGGAAGGTAAATCAGCCTGGTGTTAGGCTTCTTGCCAAGGAAAAAGCCGTGAAAGCAGCCATGTTGTGGCACTTTTGCACTCCCTTTTGGATGCCTTTCACAGCTCCAGTGTGCCTGGAACTCAGGGCTTCCTGATTTTAAAAATCCTAGCCCTAAGCCGAACCCCAACCCTAAGACGAGAAAGGCAAATCAGCCAGGAATTAGGCATGTCCCCAAGGAAAAAGCTGTGGAGGCAGGCATGTTGTGGTACTTTTGCGCTCTTCTTGGCTAGTCCTTCGCAGCTGCTGTGTTCTTGGAACTCAGGGCTTTCTGGTTAATAGAGCCCTTACCCTAGGCGTAACTCAAACCTTAACCCTAGGAAGGAAAATCAGCCTATGGTTCGGGATGGTCTCATGGAAATATCAGTGGTGGCAAGCCAAGTTGCGTCACTTTTGCGCTCCCCTTGGGATGCCTTTCGCAGCTGCAGTGTGCCTGGAGCCCAGGGCTTCCTGGTTTTAAAAGTCCTAGGCCTAAGCCTAACAGTAACCCTAGGAAGGTAAATCAGCCGGGTATTAGGGTTCTTCCTAAGGGAAAAGCCGTGAAAGCAGCCATGTTGTGGCACTTCTGCACTCCCTTTGGGATGCCTTTGGCAGATGAAGTAAGCCTGGAACTCAGGGCTTCCTGGTTAAAGAAATCCAAGCCCTAGGCGGAACCCTAACCCTAACCCTAGGCAGATAAATCAGCCTAGGTATAGGGATGGTGCCAAGGAAAAAGCTGTGAAAGCTGCCATGTTGTTGCACTTTTGTACTCCCCTTGGGATGCCTTGAACAGCTGCAGTGTGGCTGGAGCTAAGGGCTTCCTAGTTTCAAAAATCCTAGCCCTAGGCCTAAGCCTAACAGTAACCCTGGGAAGGTAAATCAGCCTGGTGTTAGGCTTCTTGCCAAGGAAAAAGCCGTGAAAGCAGCCATGTTGTGGCACTTTTGCACTCCCTTTTGGATGCCTTTCACAGCTCCAGTGTGCCTGGAACTCAGGGCTTCCTGATTTTAAAAATCCTAGCCCTAGGCCGAACCCCAACCCTAAGACGAGAAAGGCAAATCAGCCAGGAATTAGGCATGTCCCCAAGGAAAAAGCTGTGGAGGCAGGCATGTTGTGGTACTTTTGCGCTCTTCTTGGCTAGTCCTTCGCAGCTGCTGTGTTCTTGGAACTCAGGGCTTTCTGGTTAATAGAGCCCTTACCCTAGGCGTAACTCAAACCTTAACCCTAGGAAGGAAAATCAACCTATGGTTCGGGATGGTCTCATGGAAATATCAGTGGTGGCAGCCAAGTTGCGTCACTTTTGCGCTCCCCTTGGGATGCCTTTCGCAGCTGCAGTGTGCCTGGAGCCCAGGGCTTCCTGGTTTTAAAAGTCCTAGGCCTAAGCCTAACAGTAACCCTAGGAAGGTAAATCAGCCGGGTATTAGGGTTCTTCCTAAGGGAAAAGCCGTGAAAGCAGCCATGTTGTGGCACTTCTGCACTCCCTTTGGGATGCCTTTGGCAGATGAAGTAAGCCTGGAACTCAGGGCTTCCTGGTTAAAGAAATCCAAGCCCTAGGCTGAACGCTAACCCTAACCCTAGGCAGATAAATCAGCCTAGGTATAGGGATGGTGCCAAGGAAAAAGCTGTGAAAGCTGCCATGTTGTTGCACTTTTGTACTCCCCTTGGGATGCCTTGAACAGCTGCAGTGTGCCTGGAGCTAAGGGCTTCCTAGTTTCAAAAATCCTAGCCCTAGGCCTAAGCCTAACAGTAACCCTGGGAAGGTAAATCAGCCTGGTGTTAGGCTTCTTGCCAAGGAAAAAGCCGTGAAAGCAGCCATGTTGTGGCACTTTTGCACTCCCTTTTGGATGCCTTTCACAGCTCCAGTGTGCCTGGAACTCAGGGCTTCCTGATTTTAAAAATCCTAGCCCTAGGCCGAACCCCAACCCTAAGACGAGAAAGGCAAATCAGCCAGGAATTAGGCATGTCCCCAAGGAAAAAGCTGTGGAGGCAGGCATGTTGTGCTACTTTTGCGCTCTTCTTGGCTAGTCCTTCGCAGCTGCTGTGTTCTTGGAACTCAGGGCTTTCTGGTTAATAGAGCCCTTACCCTAGGCGTAACTCAAACCTTAACCCTAGGAAGGAAAATCAGCCTATGGTTCGGGATGCTCTCATGGAAATATCAGTGGTGGCAGCCAAGTTGCGTCACTTTTGCGCTCCCCTTGGGATGCCTTTCGCAGCTGCAGTGTGCCTGGAGCCCAGGGCTTCCTGGTTTTAAAAGTCCTAGGCCTAAGCCTAACAGTAACCCTAGGAAGGTAAATCAGCCGGGTATTAGGGTTCTTCCTAAGGGAAAAGCCGTGAAAGCAGCCATGTTGTGGCACTTCTGCACTCCCTTTGGGATGCCTTTGGCAGATGAAGTAAGCCTGGAACTCAGGGCTTCCTGGTTAAAGAAATCCAAGCCCTAGGCTGAACCCTAACCCTAACCCTAGGCAGATAAATCAGCCTAGGTATAGGGATGGTGCCAAGGAAAAAGCTGTGAAAGCTGCCATGTTGTTGCACTTTTGTACTCCCCTTGGGATGCCTTGAACAGCTGCAGTGTGGCTGGAGCCCAGGGCTTCCTAGTTTCAAAAATCCTAGCCCTAGGCCTAAGCCTAACAGTAACCCTGGGAAGGTAAATCAGCCTGGTGTTAGGCTTCTTGCCAAGGAAAAAGCCGTGAAAGCAGCCATGTTGTGGCACTTTTGCACTCCCTTTTGGATGCCTTTCACAGCTCCAGTGTGCCTGGAACTCAGGGCTTCCTGATTTTAAAAATCCTAGCCCTAAGCCGAACCCCAACCCTAAGACGAGAAAGGCAAATCAGCCAGGAATTAGGCATGTCCCCAAGGAAAAAGCTGTGGAGGCAGGCATGTTGTGGTACTTTTGCGCTCTTCTTGGCTAGTCCTTCGCAGCTGCTGTGTTCTTGGAACTCAGGGCTTTCTGGTTAATAGAGCCCTTACCCTAGGCGTAACTCAAACCTTAACCCTAGGAAGGAAAATCAGCCTATGGTTCGGGATGGTCTCATGGAAATATCAGTGGTGGCAGCCAAGTTGCGTCACTTTTGCGCTCCCCTTGGGATGCCTTTCGCAGCTGCAGTGTGCCTGGAGCCCAGGGCTTCCTGGTTTTAAAAGTCCTAGGCCTAAGCCTAACAGTAACCCTAGGAAGGTAAATCAGCCGGGTATTAGGGTTCTTCCTAAGGGAAAAGCCGTGAAAGCAGCCATGTTGTGGCACTTCTGCACTCCCTTTGGGATGCCTTTGGCAGATGAAGTAAGCCTGGAACTCAGGGCTTCCTGGTTAAAGAAATCCAAGCCCTAGGCGGAACCCTAACCCTAACCCTAGGCAGATAAATCAGCCTAGGTATAGGGATGGTGCCAAGGAAAAAGCTGTGAAAGCTGCCATGTTGTTGCACTTTTGTACTCCCCTTGGGATGCCTTGAACAGCTGCAGTGTGCCTGGAGCCCAGGGCTTCCTAGTTTCAAAAATCCTAGCCCTAGGCCTAAGCCTAACAGTAACCCTGGGAAGGTAAATCAGCCTGGTGTTAGGCTTCTTGCCAAGGAAAAAGCCGTGAAAGCAGCCATGTTGTGGCACTTTTGCACTCCCTTTTGGATGCCTTTCACAGCTCCAGTGTGCCTGGAACTCAGGGCTTCCTGATTTTAAAAATCCTAGCCCTAGGCCGAACCCCAACCCTAAGACGAGAAAGGCAAATCAGCCAGGAATTAGGCATGTCCCCAAGGAAAAAGCTGTGGAGGCAGGCATGTTGTGGTACTTTTGCGCTCTTCTTGGCTAGTCCTTCGCAGCTGCTGTGTTCTTGGAACTCAGGGCTTTCTGGTTAATAGAGCCCTTACCCTAGGCGTAACTCAAACCTTAACCCTAGGAAGGAAAATCAACTTATGGTTCGGGATGCTCTCATGGAAATATCAGTGGTGGCAGCCAAGTTGCGTCACTTTTGCGCTCCCCTTGGGATGCCTTTCGCAGCTGCAGTGTGCCTGGAGCCCAGGGCTTCCTGGTTTTAAAAGTCCTAGGCCTAAGCCTAACAGTAACCCTAGGAAGGTAAATCAGCCGGGTATTAGGGTTCTTCCTAAGGGAAAAGCCGTGAAAGCAGCCATGTTGTGGCACTTCTGCACTCCCTTTGGGATGCCTTTGGCAGATGAAGTAAGCCTGGAACTCAGGGCTTCCTGGTTAAAGAAATCCAAGCCCTAGGCTGAACCCTAACCCTAACCCTAGGCAGATAAATCAGCCTAGGTGTAGCGATGGTGCCAAGGAAAAAGCTGTGAAAGCTGCCATGTTGTTGCACTTTTGTACTCCCCTTGGGATGCCTTGAACAGCTGCAGTGTGCCTGGAGCTAAGGGCTTCCTAGTTTCAAAAATCCTAGCCCTAGGCCTAAGCCTAACAGTAACCCTGGGAAGGTAAATCAGCCTGGTGTTAGGCTTCTTGCCAAGGAAAAAGCCGTGAAAGCAGCCATGTTGTGGCACTTTTGCACTCCCTTTTGGATGCCTTTCACAGCTGCAGTGTGCCTGGAACTCAGGGCTTCCTGATTTTAAAAATCCTAGCCCTAGGCCGAACCCCAACCCTAAGACGAGAAAGGCAAATCAGCCAGGAATTAGGCATGTCCCCAAGGAAAAAGCTGTGGAGGCAGGCATGTTGTGGTACTTTTGCGCTCTTCTTGGCTAGTCCTTCGCAGCTGCTGTGTTCTTGGAACTCAGGGCTTTCTGGTTAATAGAGCCCTTACCCTAGGCGTAACTCAAACCTTAACCCTAGGAAGGAAAATCAGCCTATGGTTCGGGATGGTCTCATGGAAATATCAGTGGTGGCAGCCAAGTTGCGTCACTTTTGCGCTCCCCTTGGGATGCCTTTCGCAGCTGCAGTGTGCCTGGAGCCCAGGGCTTCCTGGTTTTAAAAGTCCTAGGCCTAAGCCTAACAGTAACCCTAGGAAGGTAAATCAGCCGGGTATTAGGGTTCTTCCTAAGGGAAAAGCCGTGAAAGCAGCCATGTTGTGGCACTTCTGCACTCCCTTTGGGATGCCTTTGGCAGATGAAGTAAGCCTGGAACTCAGGGCTTCCTGGTTAAAGAAATCCAAGCCCTAGGCTGAACCCTAACCCTAACCCTAGGCAGATAAATCAGCCTAGGTATAGGGATGGTGCCAAGGAAAAAGCTGTGAAAGCTGCCATGTTGTTGCACTTTTGTACTCCCCTTGGGATGCCTTGAACAGCTGCAGTGTGCCTGGAGCTAAGGGCTTCCTAGTTTCAAAAATCCTAGCCCTAGGCCTAAGCCTAACAGTAACCCTGGGAAGGTAAATCAGCCTGGTGTTAGGCTTCTTGCCAAGGAAAAAGCCGTGAAAGCAGCCATGTTGTGGCACTTTTGCACTCCCTTTTGGATGCCTTTCACAGCTCCAGTGTGCCTGGAACTCAGGGCTTCCTGATTTTAAAAATCCTAGCCCTAGGCCGAACCCCAACCCTAAGACGAGAAAGGCAAATCAGCCAGGAATTAGGCATGTCCCCAAGGAAAAAGCTGTGGAGGCAGGCATGTTGTGGTACTTTTGCGCTCTTCTTGGCTAGTCCTTCGCAGCTGCTGTGTTCTTGGAACTCAGGGCTTTCTGGTTAATAGAGCCCTTACCCTAGGCGTAACTCAAACCTTAACCCTAGGAAGGAAAATCAACCTATGGTTCGGGATGCTCTCATGGAAATATCAGTGGTGGCAGCCAAGTTGCGTCACTTTTGCGCTCCCCTTGGGATGCCTTTCGCAGCTGCAGTGTGCCTGGAGCCCAGGGCTTCCTGGTTTTAAAAGTCCTAGGCCTAAGCCTAACAGTAACCCTAGGAAGGTAAATCAGCCGGGTATTAGGGTTCTTCCTAAGGGAAAAGCCGTGAAAGCAGCCATGTTGTGGCACTTCTGCACTCCCTTTGGGATGCCTTTGGCAGATGAAGTAAGCCTGGAACTCAGGGCTTCCTGGTTAAAGAAATCCAAGCCCTAGGCTGAACCCTAACCCTAACCCTAGGCAGATAAATCAGCCTAGGTATAGGGATGGTGCCAAGGAAAAAGCTGTGAAAGCTGCCATGTTGTTGCACTTTTGTACTCCCCTTGGGATGCCTTGAACAGCTGCAGTGTGGCTGGAGCCCAGGGCTTCCTAGTTTCAAAAATCCTAGCCCTAGGCCTAAGCCTAACAGTAACCCTGGGAAGGTAAATCAGCCTGGTGTTAGGCTTCTTGCCAAGGAAAAAGCCGTGAAAGCAGCCATGTTGTGGCACTTTTGCACTCCCTTTTGGATGCCTTTCACAGCTCCAGTGTGCCTGGAACTCAGGGCTTCCTGATTTTAAAAATCCTAGCCCTAGGCCGAACCCCAACCCTAAGACGAGAAAGGCAAATCAGCCAGGAATTAGGCATGTCCCCAAGGAAAAAGCTGTGGAGGCAGGCATGTTGTGCTACTTTTGCGCTCTTCTTGGCTAGTCCTTCGCAGCTGCTGTGTTCTTGGAACTCAGGGCTTTCTGGTTAATAGAGCCCTTACCCTAGGCGTAACTCAAACCTTAACCCTAGGAAGGAAAATCAGCCTATGGTTCGGGATGCTCTCATGGAAATATCAGTGGTGGCAGCCAAGTTGCGTCACTTTTGCGCTCCCCTTGGGATGCCTTTCGCAGCTGCAGTGTGCCTGGAGCCCAGGGCTTCCTGGTTTTAAAAGTCCTAGGCCTAAGCCTAACAGTAACCCTAGGAAGGTAAATCAGCCGGGTATTAGGGTTCTTCCTAAGGGAAAAGCCGTGAAAGCAGCCATCTTGTGGCACTTCTGCACTCCCTTTGGGATGCCTTTGGCAGATGAAGTAAGCCTGGAACTCAGGGCTTCCTGGTTAAAGAAATCCAAGCCCTAGGCTGAACCCTAACCCTAACCCTAGGCAGATAAATCAGCCTAGGTATAGGGATGGTGCCAAGGAAAAAGCTGTGAAAGCTGCCATGTTGTTGCACTTTTGTACTCCCCTTGGGATGCCTTGAACAGCTGCAGTGTGCCTGGAGCCCAGGGCTTCCTAGTTTCAAAAATCCTAGCCCTAGGCCTAAGCCTAACAGTAACCCTGGGAAGGTAAATCAGCCTGGTGTTAGGCTTCTTGCCAAGGAAAAAGCCGTGAAAGCAGCCATGTTGTGGCACTTTTGCACTCCCTTTTGGATGCCTTTCACAGCTCCAGTGTGCCTGGAACTCAGGGCTTCCTGATTTTAAAAATCCTAGCCCTAGGCCGAACCCCAACCCTAAGACGAGAAAGGCAAATCAGCCAGGAATTAGGCATGTCCCCAAGGAAAAAGCTGTGGAGGCAGGCATGTTGTGGTACTTTTGCGCTCTTCTTGGCTAGTCCTTCGCAGCTGCTGTGTTCTTGGAACTCAGGGCTTTCTGGTTAATAGAGCCCTTACCCTAGGCGTAACTCAAACCTTAACCCTAGGAAGGAAAATCAACCTATGGTTCGGGATGCTCTCATGGAAATATCAGTGGTGGCAGCCAAGTTGCGTCACTTTTGCGCTCCCCTTGGGATGCCTTTCGCAGCTGCAGTGTGCCTGGAGCCCAGGGCTTCCTGGTTTTAAAAGTCCTAGGCCTAAGCCTAACAGTAACCCTAGGAAGGTAAATCAGCCGGGTATTAGGGTTCTTCCTAAGGGAAAAGCCGTGAAAGCAGCCATGTTGTGGCACTTCTGCACTCCCTTTGGGATGCCTTTGGCAGATGAAGTAAGCCTGGAACTCAGGGCTTCCTGGTTAAAGAAATCCAAGCCCTAGGCTGAACCCTAACCCTAACCCTAGGCAGATAAATCAGCCTAGGTATAGGGATGGTGCCAAGGAAAAAGCTGTGAAAGCTGCCATGTTGTTGCACTTTTGTACTCCCCTTGGGATGCCTTGAACAGCTGCAGTGTGGCTGGAGCCCAGGGCTTCCTAGTTTCAAAAATCCTAGCCCTAGGCCAAAGCCTAACAGTAACCCTGGGAAGGTAAATCAGCCTGGTGTTAGGCTTCTTGCCAAGGAAAAAGCCGTGAAAGCAGCCATGTTGTGGCACTTTTGCACTCACTTTGGGATGCCTTTGGCAGATGAAGTAAGCCTGGAACTCAGGGCTTCCTGGTTAAAGAAATCCAAGCCCTAGGCGGAACCCTAACCCTAACCCTAGGCAGATAAATCAGCCTAGGTATAGGGATGGTGCCAAGGAAAAAGCTGTGAAAGCTGCCATGTTGTTGCACTTTTGTACTCCCCTTGGGATGCCTTGAACAGCTGCAGTGTGCCTGGAGCTAAGGGCTTCCTAGTTTCAAAAATCCTAGCCCTAGGCCTAAGCCTAACAGTAACCCTGGGAAGGTAAATCAGCCTGGTGTTAGGCTTCTTGCCAAGGAAAAAGCCGTGAAAGCAGCCATGTTGTGGCACTTTTGCACTCCCTTTTGGATGCCTTTCACAGCTCCAGTGTGCCTGGAACTCAGGGCTTCCTGATTTTAAAAATCCTAGCCCTAGGCCGAACCCCAACCCTAAGACGAGAAAGGCAAATCAGCCAGGAATTAGGCATGTCCCCAAGGAAAAAGCTGTGGAGGCAGGCATGTTGTGCTACTTTTGCGCTCTTCTTGGCTAGTCCTTCGCAGCTGCTGTGTTCTTGGAACTCAGGGCTTTCTGGTTAATAGAGCCCTTACCCTAGGCGTAACTCAAACCTTAACCCTAGGAAGGAAAATCAACCTATGGTTCGGGATGCTCTCATGGAAATATCAGTGGTGGCAGCCAAGTTGCGTCACTTTTGCGCTCCCCTTGGGATGCCTTTCGCAGCTGCAGTGTGCCTGGAGCCCAGGGCTTCCTGGTTTTAAAAGTCCTAGGCCTAAGCCTAACAGTAACCCTAGGAAGGTAAATCAGCCGGGTATTAGGGTTCTTCCTAAGGGAAAAGCCGTGAAAGCAGCCATCTTGTGGCACTTCTGCACTCCCTTTGGGATGCCTTTGGCAGATGAAGTAAGCCTGGAACTCAGGGCTTCCTGGTTAAAGAAATCCAAGCCCTAGGCTGAACCCTAACCCTAACCCTAGGCAGATAAATCAGCCTAGGTATAGGGATGGTGCCAAGGAAAAAGCTGTGAAAGCTGCCATGTTGTTGCACTTTTGTACTCCCCTTGGGATGCCTTGAACAGCTGCAGTGTGGCTGGAGCCCAGGGCTTCCTAGTTTCAAAAATCCTAGCCCTAGGCCTAAGCCTAACAGTAACCCTGGGAAGGTAAATCAGCCTGGTGTTAGGCTTCTTGCCAAGGAAAAAGCCGTGAAAGCAGCCATGTTGTGGCACTTTTGCACTCACTTTGGGATGCCTTTGGCAGATGAAGTAAGCCTGGAACTCAGGGCTTCCTGGTTAAAGAAATCCAAGCCCTAGGCGGAACCCTAACCCTAACCCTAGGCAGATAAATCAGCCTAGGTATAGGGATGGTGCCAAGGAAAAAGCTGTGAAAGCTGCCATGTTGTTGCACTTTTGTACTCCCCTTGGGATGCCTTGAACAGCTGCAGTGTGCCTGGAGCTAAGGGCTTCCTAGTTTCAAAAATCCTAGCCCTAGGCCTAAGCCTAACAGTAACCCTGGGAAGGTAAATCAGCCTGGTGTTAGGCTTCTTGCCAAGGAAAAAGCCGTGAAAGCAGCCATGTTGTGGCACTTTTGCACTCCCTTTTGGATGCCTTTCACAGCTCCAGTGTGCCTGGAACTCAGGGCTTCCTGATTTTAAAAATCCTAGCCCTAGGCCGAACCCCAACCCTAAGACGAGAAAGGCAAATCAGCCAGGAATTAGGCATGTCCCCAAGGAAAAAGCTGTGGAGGCAGGCATGTTGTGCTACTTTTGCGCTCTTCTTGGCTAGTCCTTCGCAGCTGCTGTGTTCTTGGAACTCAGGGCTTTCTGGTTAATAGAGCCCTTACCCTAGGCGTAACTCAAACCTTAACCCTAGGAAGGAAAATCAACCTATGGTTCGGGATGCTCTCATGGAAATATCAGTGGTGGCAGCCAAGTTGCGTCACTTTTGCGCTCCCCTTGGGATGCCTTTCGCAGCTGCAGTGTGCCTGGAGCCCAGGGCTTCCTGGTTTTAAAAGTCCTAGGCCTAAGCCTAACAGTAACCCTAGGAAGGTAAATCAGCCGGGTATTAGGGTTCTTCCTAAGGGAAAAGCCGTGAAAGCAGCCATGTTGTGGCACTTCTGCACTCCCTTTGGGATGCCTTTGGCAGATGAAGTAAGCCTGGAACTCAGGGCTTCCTGGTTAAAGAAATCCAAGCCCTAGGCTGAAGCCTAACCCTAACCCTAGGCAGATAAATCAGCCTAGGTATAGGGATGGTGCCAAGGAAAAAGCTGTGAAAGCTGCCATGTTGTTGCACTTTTGTACTCCCCTTGGGATGCCTTGAACAGCTGCAGTGTGCCTGGAGCTAAGGGCTTCCTAGTTTTAAAAATCCTAGCCCTAGGCCTAAGCCTAACAGTAACCCTGGGAAGGTAAATCAGCCTGGTGTTAGGCTTCTTGCCAAGGAAAAAGCCGTGAAAGCAGCCATGTTGTGGCACTTTTGCACTCCCTTTTGGATGCCTTTCACAGCTGCAGTGTGCCTGGAACTCAGGGCTTCCTGATTTTAAAAATCCTAGCCCTAGGCCGAACCCCAACCCTAAGACGAGAAAGGCAAATCAGCCAGGAATTAGGCATGTCCCCAAGGAAAAAGCTGTGGAGGCAGGCATGTTGTGGTACTTTTGCGCTCTTCTTGGCTAGTCCTTCGCAGCTGCTGTGTTCTTGGAACTCAGGGCTTTCTGGTTAATAGAGCCCTTACCCTAGGCGTAACTCAAACCTTAAGCCTAGGAAGGAAAATCAGCCTATGGTTCGGGATGGTCTCATGGAAATATCAGTGGTGGCAGCCAAGTTGCGTCACTTTTGCGCTCCCCTTGGGATGCCTTTCGCAGCTGCAGTGTGCCTGGAGCCCAGGGCTTCCTGGTTTTAAAAGTCCTAGGCCTAAGCCTAACAGTAACCCTAGGAAGGTAAATCAGCCGGGTATTAGGGTTCTTCCTAAGGGAAAAGCCGTGAAAGCAGCCATGTTGTGGCACTTCTGCACTCCCTTTGGGATGCCTTTGGCAGATGAAGTAAGCCTGGAACTCAGGGCTTCCTGGTTAAAGAAATCCAAGCCCTAGGCTGAACCCTAACCCTAACCCTAGGCAGATAAATCAGCCTAGGTATAGGGATGGTGCCAAGGAAAAAGCTGTGAAAGCTGCCATGTTGTTGCACTTTTGTACTCCCCTTGGGATGCCTTGAACAGCTGCAGTGTGCCTGGAGCTAAGGGCTTCCTAGTTTTAAAAATCCTAGCCCTAGGCCTAAGCCTAACAGTAACCCTGGGAAGGTAAATCAGCCTGGTGTTAGGCTTCTTGCCAAGGAAAAAGCCGTGAAAGCAGCCATGTTGTGGCACTTTTGCACTCCCTTTTGGATGCCTTTCACAGCTCCAGTATGCCTGGAACTCAGGGCTTCCTGATTTTAAAAATCCTAGCCCTAGGCCGAACCCCAACCCTAAGACGAGAAAGGCAAATCAGCCAGGAATTAGGCATGTCCCCAAGGAAAAAGCTGTGGAGGCAGGCATGTTGTGCTACTTTTGCGCTCTTCTTGGCTAGTCCTTCGCAGCTGCTGTGTTCTTGGAACTCAGGGCTTTCTGGTTAATAGAGCCCTTACCCTAGGCGTAACTCAAACCTTAACCCTAGGAAGGAAAATCAGCCTATGGTTCGGGATGGTCTCATGGAAATATCAGTGGTGGCAGCCAAGTTGCGTCACTTTTGCGCTCCCCTTGGGATGCCTTTCGCAGCTGCAGTGTGCCTGGAGCCCAGGGCTTCCTGGTTTTAAAAGTCCTAGGCCTAAGCCTAACAGTAACCCTAGGAAGGTAAATCAGCCGGGTATTAGGGTTCTTCCTAAGGGAAAAGCCGTGAAAGCAGCCATGTTGTGGCACTTCTGCACTCCCTTTGGGATGCCTTTGGCAGATGAAGTAAGCCTGGAACTCAGGGCTTCCTGGTTAAAGAAATCCAAGCCCTAGGCTGAACCCTAACCCTAACCCTAGGCAGATAAATCAGCCTAGGTATAGGGATGGTGCCAAGGAAAAAGCTGTGAAAGCTGCCATGTTGTTGCACTTTTGTACTCCCCTTGGGATGCCTTGAACAGCTGCAGTGTGGCTGGAGCCCAGGGCTTCCTAGTTTCAAAAATCCTAGCCCTAGGCCTAAGCCTAACAGTAACCCTGGGAAGGTAAATCAGCCTGGTGTTAGGCTTCTTGCCAAGGAAAAAGCCGTGAAAGCAGCCATGTTGTGGCACTTTTGCACTCCCTTTTGGATGCCTTTCACAGCTCCAGTGTGTCTGGAACTCAGGGCTTCCTGATTTTAAAAATCCTAGCCCTAGGCCGAACCCCAACCCTAAGACGAGAAAGGCAAATCAGCCAGGAATTAGGCATGTCCCCAAGGAAAAAGCTGTGGAGGCAGGCATGTTGTGCTACTTTTGCGCTCTTCTTGGCTAGTCCTTCGCAGCTGCTGTGTTCTTGGAACTCAGGGCTTTCTGGTTAATAGAGCCCTTACCCTAGGCGTAACTCAAACCTTAACCCTAGGAAGGAAAATCAACCTATGGTTCGGGATGGTCTCATGGAAATATCAGTGGTGGCAGCCAAGTTGCGTCACTTTTGCGCTCCCCTTGGGATGCCTTTCGCAGCTGCAGTGTGCCTGGAGGCCAGGGCTTCCTGGTTTTAAAAGTCCTAGGCCTAAGCCTAACAGTAACCCTAGGAAGGTAAATCAGCCGGCTATTAGGGTTCTTCCTAAGGGAAAAGCCGTGAAAGCAGCCATGTTGTGGCACTTCTGCACTCCCTTTGGGATGCCTTTGGCAGATGAAGTAAGCCTGGAACTCAGGGCTTCCTGGTTAAAGAAATCCAAGCCCTAGGCTGAACCCTAACCCTAACCCTAGGCAGATAAATCAGCCTAGGTATAGGGATGGTGCCAAGGAAAAAGCTGTGAAAGCTGCCATGTTGTTGCACTTTTGTACTCCCCTTGGGATGCCTTGAACAGCTGCAGTGTGCTTGGAGCTAAGGGCTTCCTAGTTTTAAAAATCCTAGCCCTAGGCCTAAGCCTAACAGTAACCCTGGGAAGGTAAATCAGCCTGGTGTTAGGCTTCTTGCCAAGGAAAAAGCCGTGAAAGCAGCCATGTTGTGGCACTTTTGCACTCCCTTTTGGATGCCTTTCACAGCTCCAGTATGCCTGGAACTCAAAGCTTCCTGATTTTAAAAATCCTAGCCCTAGGCCGAACCCCAACCCTAAGACGAGAAAGGCAAATCAGCCAGGAATTAGGCATGTCCCCAAGGAAAAAGCTGTGGAGGCAGGCATGTTGTGCTACTTTTGCGCTCTTCTTGGCTAGTCCTTCGCAGCTGCTGTGTTCTTGGAACTCAGGGCTTTCTGGTTAATAGAGCCCTTACCCTAGGCGTAACTCAAACCTTAAGCCTAGGAAGGAAAATCAACCTATGGTTCGGGATGGTCTCATGGAAATATCAGTGGTGGCAGCCAAGTTGCGTCACTTTTGCGCTCCCCTTGGGATGCCTTTCGCAGCTGCAGTGTGCCTGGAGCCCAGGGCTTCCTGGTTTTAAAAGTCCTAGGCCTAAGCCTAACAGTAACCCTAGGAAGGTAAATCAGCCGGGTATTAGGGTTCTTCCTAAGGGAAAAGCCGTGAAAGCAGCCATGTTGTGGCACTTCTGCACTCCCTTTGGGATGCCTTTGGCAGATGAAGTAAGCCTGGAACTCAGGGCTTCCTGGTTAAAGAAATCCAAGCCCTAGGCTGAACCCTAACCCTAACCCTAGGCAGATAAATCAGCCTAGGTATAGGGATGGTGCCAAGGAAAAAGCTGTGAAAGCTGCCATGTTGTTGCACTTTTGTACTCCCCTTGGGATGCCTTGAACAGCTGCAGTGTGCCTGGAGCCCAGGGCTTCCTAGTTTCAAAAATCCTAGCCCTAGGCCTAAGCCTAACAGTAACCCTGGGAAGGTAAATCAGCCTGGTGTTAGGCTTCTTGCCAAGGAAAAAGCCGTGAAAGCAGCCATGTTGTGGCACTTTTGCACTCCCTTTTGGATGCCTTTCACAGCTCCAGTGTGCCTGGAACTCAGGGCTTCCTGATTTTAAAAATCCTAGCCCTAGGCTGAACCCCAACCCTAAGACGAGAAAGGCAAATCAGCCAGGAATTAGGCATGTCCCCAAGGAAAAAGCTGTGGAGGCAGGCATGTTGTGGTACTTTTGCGCTCTTCTTGGCTAGTCCTTCGCAGCTGCTGTGTTCTTGGAACTCAGGGCTTTCTGGTTAATAGAGCCCTTACCCTAGGCGTAACTCAAACCTTAAGCCTAGGAAGGAAAATCAGCCTATGGTTCGGGATGGTCTCATGGAAATATCAGTGGTGGCAGCCAAGTTGCGTCACTTTTGCGCTCCCCTTGGGATGCCTTTCGCAGCTGCAGTGTGCCTGGAGCCCAGGGCTTCCTGGTTTTAAAAGTCCTAGGCCTAAGCCTAACAGTAACCCTAGGAAGGTAAATCAGCCGGGTATTAGGGTTCTTCCTAAGGGAAAAGCCGTGAAAGCAGCCATGTTGTGGCACTTCTGCACTCCCTTTGGGATGCCTTTGGCAGATGAAGTAAGCCTGGAACTCAGGGCTTCCTGGTTAAAGAAATCCAAGCCCTAGGCTGAACCCTAACCCTAACCCTAGGCAGATAAATCAGCCTAGGTATAGGGATGGTGCCAAGGAAAAAGCTGTGAAAGCTGCCATGTTGTTGCACTTTTGTACTCCCCTCGGGATGCCTTGAACAGCTGCAGTGTGCCTGGAGCTAAGGGCTTCCTAGTTTCAAAAATCCTAGCCCTAGGCCTAAGCCTAACAGTAACCCTGGGAAGGTAAATCAGCCTGGTGTTAGGCTTCTTGCCAAGGAAAAAGCCGTGAAAGCAGCCATGTTGTGGCACTTTTGCACTCCCTTTTGGATGCCTTTCACAGCTCCAGTGTGCCTGGAACTCAGGGCTTCCTGATTTTAAAAATCCTAGCCCTAGGCCGAACCCCAACCCTAAGACGAGAAAGGCAAATCAGCCAGGAATTAGGCATGTCCCCAAGGAAAAAGCTGTGGAGGCAGGCATGTTGTGGTACTTTTGCGCTCTTCTTGGCTAGTCCTTCGCAGCTGCTGTGTTCTTGGAACTCAGGGCTTTCTGGTTAATAGAGCCCTTACCCTAGGCGTAACTCAAACCTTAAGCCTAGGAAGGAAAATCAGCCTATGGTTCGGGATGGTCTCATGGAAATATCAGTGGTGGCAGCCAAGTTGCGTCACTTTTGCGCTCCCCTTGGGATGCCTTTCGCAGCTGCAGTGTGCCTGGAGCCCAGGGCTTCCTGGTTTTAAAAGTCCTAGGCCTAAGCCTAACAGTAACCCTAGGAAGGTAAATCAGCCGGGTATTAGGGTTCTTCCTAAGGGAAAAGCCGTGAAAGCAGCCATGTTGTGGCACTTCTGCACTCCCTTTGGGATGCCTTTGGCAGATGAAGTAAGCCTGGAACTCAGGGCTTCCTGGTTAAAGAAATCCAAGCCCTAGGCTGAACCCTAACCCTAACCCTAGGCAGATAAATCAGCCTAGGTATAGGGATGGTGCCAAGGAAAAAGCTGTGAAAGCTGCCATGTTGTTGCACTTTTGTACTCCCCTTGGGATGCCTTGAACAGCTGCAGTGTGCCTGGAGCTAAGGGCTTCCTAGTTTTAAAAATCCTAGCCCTAGGCCTAAGCCTAACAGTAACCCTGGGAAGGTAAATCAGCCTGGTGTTAGGCTTCTTGCCAAGGAAAAAGCCGTGAAAGCAGCCATGTTGTGGCACTTTTGCACTCCCTTTGGGATGCCTTTGGCAGATGAAGTAAGCCTGGAACTCAGGGCTTCCTGGTTAAAGAAATCCAAGCCCTAGGCTGAACGCTAACCCTAACCCTAGGCAGATAAATCAGCCTAGGTATAGGGATGGTGCCAAGGAAAAAGCTGTGAAAGCTGCCATGTTGTGGCACTTTTGCACTCCCTTTTGGATGCCTTTCACAGCTCCAGTGTGCCTGGAACTCAGGGCTTCCTGATTTTAAAAATCCTAGCCCTAGGCCGAACCCCAACCCTAAGACGAGAAAGGCAAATCAGCCAGGAATTAGGCATGTCCCCAAGGAAAAAGCTGTGGAGGCAGGCATGTTGTGCTACTTTTGCGCTCTTCTTGGCTAGTCCTTCGCAGCTGCTGTGTTCTTGGAACTCAGGGCTTTCTGGTTAATAGAGCCCTTACCCTAGGCGTAACTCAAACCTTAACCCTAGGAAGGAAAATCAGCCTATGGTTCGGGATGGTCTCATGGAAATATCAGTGGTGGCAGCCAAGTTGCGTCACTTTTGCGCTCCCCTTGGGATGCCTTTCGCAGCTGCAGTGTGCCTGGAGCCCAGGGCTTCCTGGTTTTAAAAGTCCTAGGCCTAAGCCTAACAGTAACCCTAGGAAGGTAAATCAGCCGGGTATTAGGGTTCTTCCTAAGGGAAAAGCCGTGAAAGCAGCCATGTTGTGGCACTTCTGCACTCCCTTTGGGATGCCTTTGGCAGATGAAGTAAGCCTGGAACTCAGGGCTTCCTGGTTAAAGAAATCCAAGCCCTAGGCTGAACGCTAACCCTAACCCTAGGCAGATAAATCAGCCTAGGTATAGGGATGGTGCCAAGGAAAAAGCTGTGAAAGCTGCCATGTTGTTGCACTTTTGTACTCCCCTTGGGATGCCTTGAACAGCTGCAGTGTGCCTGGAGCCCAGGGCTTCCTAGTTTCAAAAATCCTAGCCCTAGGCCTAAGCCTAACATTAACCCTGGGAAGGTAAATCAGCCTGGTGTTAGGCTTCTTGCCAAGGAAAAAGCCGTGAAAGCAGCCATGTTGTGGCACTTTTGCACTCCCTTTTGGATGCCTTTCACAGCTCCAGTATGCCTGGAACTCAGGGCTTCCTGATTTTAAAAATCCTAGCCCTAAGCCGAACCCAAACCCTAAGACGAGAAAGGCAAATCAGCCAGGAATTAGGCATGTCCCCAAGGAAAAAGCTGTGGAGGCAGGCATGTTGTGCTACTTTTGCGCTCTTCTTGGCTAGTCCTTCGCAGCTGCTGTGTTCTTGGAACTCAGGGCTTTCTGGTTAATAGAGCCCTTACCCTAGGCGTAACTCAAACCTTAACCCTAGGAAGGAAAATCAGCCTATGGTTCGGGATGGTCTCATGGAAATATCAGTGGTGGCAGCCAAGTTGCGTCACTTTTGCGCTCCCCTTGGGATGCCTTTCGCAGCTGCAGTGTGCCTGGAGCCCAGGGCTTCCTGGTTTTAAAAGTCCTAGGCCTAAGCCTAACAGTAACCCTAGGAAGGTAAATCAGCCGGGTATTAGGGTTCTTCCTAAGGGAAAAGCCGTGAAAGCAGCCATGTTGTGGCACTTCTGCACTCCCTTTGGGATGCCTTTGGCAGATGAAGTAAGCCTGGAACTCAGGGCTTCCTGGTTAAAGAAATCCAAGCCCTAGGCTGAACGCTAACCCTAACCCTAGGCAGATAAATCAGCCTAGGTATAGGGATGGTGCCAAGGAAAAAGCTGTGAAAGCTGCCATGTTGTTGCACTTTTGTACTCCCCTTGGGATGCCTTGAACAGCTGCAGGGTGCCTGGAGCCCAGGGCTTCCTAGTTTCAAAAATCCTAGCCCTAGGCCTAAGCCTAACAGTAACCCTGGGAAGGTAAATCAGCCTGGTGTTAGGCTTCTTGCCAAGGAAAAAGCCGTGAAAGCAGCCATGTTGTGGCACTTTTGCACTCCCTTTTGGATGCCTTTCACAGCTCCAGTGTGCCTGGAACTCAGGGCTTCCTGATTTTAAAAATCCTAGCCCTAGGCCGAACCCCAACCCTAAGACGAGAAAGGCAAATCAGCCAGGAATTAGGCATGTCCCCAAGGAAAAAGCTGTGGAGGCAGGCATGTTGTGGTACTTTTGCGCTCTTCTTGGCTAGTCCTTCGCAGCTGCTGTGTTCTTGGAACTCAGGGCTTTCTGGTTAATAGAGCCCTTACCCTAGGCGTAACTCAAACCTTAACCCTAGGAAGGAAAATCAGCCTATGGTTCGGGATGGTCTCATGGAAATATCAGTGGTGGCAGCCAAGTTGCGTCACTTTTGCGCTCCCCTTGGGATGCCTTTCGCAGCTGCAGTGTGCCTGGAGCCCAGGGCTTCCTGGTTTTAAAAGTCCTAGGCCTAAGCCTAACAGTAACCCTAGGAAGGTAAATCAGCCGGGTATTAGGGTTCTTCCTAAGGGAAAAGCCGTGAAAGCAGCCATGTTGTGGCACTTCTGCACTCCCTTTGGGATGCCTTTGGCAGATGAAGTAAGCCTGGAACTCAGGGCTTCCTGGTTAAAGAAATCCAAGCCCTAGGCTGAAGCCTAACCCTAACCCTAGGCAGATAAATCAGCCTAGGTATAGGGATGGTGCCAAGGAAAAAGCTGTGAAAGCTGCCATGTTGTTGCACTTTTGTACTCCCCTTGGGATGCCTTGAACAGCTGCAGTGTGCCTGGAGCTAAGGGCTTCCTAGTTTTAAAAATCCTAGCCCTAGGCCTAAGCCTAACAGTAACCCTGGGAAGGTAAATCAGCCTGGTGTTAGGCTTCTTGCCAAGGAAAAAGCCGTGAAAGCAGCCATGTTGTGGCACTTTTGCACTCCCTTTTGGATGCCTTTCACAGCTCCAGTGTGCCTGGAACTCAGGGCTTCCTGATTTTAAAAATCCTAGCCCTAGGCCGAACCCCAACCCTAAGACGAGAAAGGCAAATCAGCCAGGAATTAGGCATGTCCCCAAGGAAAAAGCTGTGGAGGCAGGCATGTTGTGCTACTTTTGCGCTCTTCTTGGCTAGTCCTTCGCAGCTGCTGTGTTCTTGGAACTCAGGGCTTTCTGGTTAATAGAGCCCTTACCCTAGGCGTAACTCAAACCTTAAGCCTAGGAAGGAAAATCAACCTATGGTTCGGGATGGTCTCATGGAAATATCAGTGGTGGCAGCCAAGTTGCGTCACTTTTGCGCTCCCCTTGGGATGCCTTTCGCAGCTGCAGTGTGCCTGGAGCCCAGGGCTTCCTGGTTTTAAAAGTCCTAGGCCTAAGCCTAACAGTAACCCTAGGAAGGTAAATCAGCCGGGTATTAGGGTTCTTCCTAAGGGAAAAGCCGTGAAAGCAGCCATGTTGTGGCACTTCTGCACTCCCTTTGGGATGCCTTTGGCAGATGAAGTAAGCCTGGAACTCAGGGCTTCCTGGTTAAAGAAATCCAAGCCCTAGGCTGAACGCTAACCCTAACCCTAGGCAGATAAATCAGCCTAGGTATAGGGATGGTGCCAAGGAAAAAGCTGTGAAAGCTGCCATGTTGTTGCACTTTTGTACTCCCCTTGGGATGCCTTGAACAGCTGCAGGGTGCCTGGAGCCCAGGGCTTCCTAGTTTCAAAAATCCTAGCCCTAGGCCTAAGCCTAACAGTAACCCTGGGAAGGTAAATCAGCCTGGTGTTAGGCTTCTTGCCAAGGAAAAAGCCGTGAAAGCAGCCATGTTGTGGCACTTTTGCACTCCCTTTTGGATGCCTTTCACAGCTCCAGTGTGCCTGGAACTCAGGGCTTCCTGATTTTAAAAATCCTAGCCCTAGGCCGAACCCCAACCCTAAGACGAGAAAGGCAAATCAGCCAGGAATTAGGCATGTCCCCAAGGAAAAAGCTGTGGAGGCAGGCATGTTGTGCTACTTTTGCGCTCTTCTTGGCTAGTCCTTCGCAGCTGCTGTGTTCTTGGAACTCAGGGCTTTCTGGTTAATAGAGCCCTTACCCTAGGCGTAACTCAAACCTTAACCCTAGGAAGGAAAATCAGCCTATGGTTCGGGATGGTCTCATGGAAATATCAGTGGTGGCAGCCAAGTTGCGTCACTTTTGCGCTCCCCTTGGGATGCCTTTCGCAGCTGCAGTGTGCCTGGAGCCCAGGGCTTCCTGGTTTTAAAAGTCCTAGGCCTAAGCCTAACAGTAACCCTAGGAAGGTAAATCAGCCGGGTATTAGGGTTCTTCCTAAGGGAAAAGCCGTGAAAGCAGCCATGTTGTGGCACTTCTGCACTCCCTTTGGGATGCCTTTGGCAGATGAAGTAAGCCTGGAACTCAGGGCTTCCTGGTTAAAGAAATCCAAGCCCTAGGCTGAACCCTAACCCTAACCCTAGGCAGATAAATCAGCCTAGGTATAGGGATGGTGCCAAGGAAAAAGCTGTGAAAGCTGCCATGTTGTTGCACTTTTGTACTCCCCTTGGGATGCCTTGAACAGCTGCAGTGTGCCTGGAGCTAAGGGCTTCCTAGTTTCAAAAATCCTAGCCCTAGGCCTAAGCCTAACAGTAACCCTGGGAAGGTAAATCAGCCTGGTGTTAGGCTTCTTGCCAAGGAAAAAGCCGTGAAAGCAGCCATGTTGTGGCACTTTTGCACTCCCTTTTGGATGCCTTTCACAGCTCCAGTGTGCCTGGAACTCAGGGCTTCCTGATTTTAAAAATCCTAGCCCTAGGCCGAACCCCAACCCTAAGACGAGAAAGGCAAATCAGCCAGGAATTAGGCATGTCCCCAAGGAAAAAGCTGTGGAGGCAGGCATGTTGTTCTACTTTTGCGCTCTTCTTGGCTAGTCCTTCGCAGCTGCTGTGTTCTTGGAACTCAGGGCTTTCTGGTTAATAGAGCCCTTACCCTAGGCATAACTCAAACCTTAAGCCTAGGAAGGAAAATCAACCTATGGTTCGGGATGGTCTCATGGAAATATCAGTGGTGGCAGCCAAGTTGTGTCACTTTTGCGCTCCCCTTGGGATGCCTTTCGCAGCTGCAGTGTGCCTGGAGCCCAGGGCTTCCTGGTTTTAAAAGTCCTAGGCCTAAGCCTAACAGTAACCCTAGGAAGGTAAATCAGCCGGGTATTAGGGTTCTTCCTAAGGGAAAAGCCGTGAAAGCAGCCATGTTGTGGCACTTCTGCACTCCCTTTGGGATGCCTTTGGCAGATGAAGTAAGCCTGGAACTCAGGGCTTCCTGGTTAAAGAAATCCAAGCCCTAGGCTGAAGCCTAACCCTAACCCTAGGCAGATAAATCAGCCTAGGTATAGGGATGGTGCCAAGGAAAAAGCTGTGAAAGCTGCCATGTTGTTGCACTTTTGTACTCCCCTTGGGATGCCTTGAACAGCTGCAGTGTGCCTGGAGCTAAGGGCTTCCTAGTTTTAAAAATCCTAGCCCTAGGCCTAAGCCTAACAGTAACCCTGGGAAGGTAAATCAGCCTGGTGTTAGGCTTCTTGCCAAGGAAAAAGCCGTGAAAGCAGCCATGTTGTGGCACTTTTGCACTCCCTTTTGGATGCCTTTCACAGCTCCAGTGTGCCTGGAACTCAGGGCTTCCTGATTTTAAAAATCCTAGCCCTAGGCCGAACCCCAACCCTAAGACGAGAAAGGCAAATCAGCCAGGAATTAGGCATGTCCCCAAGGAAAAAGCTGTGGAGGCAGGCATGTTGTGCTACTTTTGCGCTCTTCTTGGCTAGTCCTTCGCAGCTGCTGTGTTCTTGGAACTCAGGGCTTTCTGGTTAATAGAGCCCTTACCCTAGGCGTAACTCAAACCTTAACCCTAGGAAGGAAAATCAGCCTATGGTTCGGGATGGTCTCATGGAAATATCAGTGGTGGCAGCCAAGTTGCGTCACTTTTGCGCTCCCCTTGGGATGCCTTTCGCAGCTGCAGTGTGCCTGGAGCCCAGGGCTTCCTGGTTTTAAAAGTCCTAGGCCTAAGCCTAACAGTAACCCTAGGAAGGTAAATCAGCCGGGTATTAGGGTTCTTCCTAAGGGAAAAGCCGTGAAAGCAGCCATGTTGTGGCACTTCTGCACTCCCTTTGGGATGCCTTTGGCAGATGAAGTAAGCCTGGAACTCAGGGCTTCCTGGTTAAAGAAATCTAAGCCCTAGGCTGAACCCTAACCCTAACCCTAGGCAGATAAATCAGCCTAGGTGTAGGGATGGTGCCAAGGAAAAAGCTGTGAAAGCTGCCATGTTGTTGCACTTTTGTACTCCCCTTGGGATGCCTTGAACAGCTGCAGTGTGCCTGGAGCTAAGGGCTTCCTAGTTTTAAAAATCCTAGCCCTAGGCCTAAGCCTAACAGTAAGCCTGGGAATGTAAATCAGCCTGGTGTTAGGCTTCTTGCCAAGGAAAAAGCCGTGAAAGCAGCCATGTTGTGGCACTTTTGCACTCCCTTTTGGATGCCTTTCACAGCTCCAGTGTGCCTGGAACTCAGGGCTTCCTGATTTTAAAAATCCTAGCCCTAGGCCGAACCCCAACCCTAAGACGAGAAAGGCAAATCAGCCAGGAATTAGGCATGTCCCCAAGGAAAAAGCTGTGGAGGCAGGCATGTTGTGCTACTTTTGCGCTCTTCTTGGGTAGTCCTTCGCAGCTGCTGTGTTCTTGGAACTCAGGGCTTTCTGGTTAATAGAGCCCTTACCCTAGGCGTAACTCAAACCTTAACCCTAGGAAGGAAAATCAGCCTATGGTTCGGGATGGTCTCATGGAAATATCAGTGGTGGCAGCCAAGTTGCGTCACTTTTGCGCTCCCCTTGGGATGCCTTTCGCAGCTGCAGTGTGCCTGGAGCCCAGGGCTTCCTGGTTTTAAAAGTCCTAGGCCTAAGCCTAACAGTAACCCTAGGAAGGTAAATCAGCCGGGTATTAGGCTTCTTCCTAAGGGAAAAGCCGTGAAAGCAGCCATGTTGTGGCACTTCTGCACTCCCTTTGGGATGCCTTTGGCAGATGAAGTAAGCCTGGAACTCAGGGCTTCCTGGTTAAAGAAATCTAAGCCCTAGGCTGAACGCTAACCCTAACCCTCGGCAGATAAATCAGCCTAGGTGTAGGGATGGTGCCAAGGAAAAAGCTGTGAAAGCTGCCATGTTGTTGCACTTTTGTACTCCCCTTGGGATGCCTTGAACAGCTGCAGTGTGCCTGGAGCTAAGGGCTTCCTAGTTTTAAAAATCCTAGCCCTAGGCCTAAGCCTAACAGTAACCCTGGGAAGGTAAATCAGCCTGGTGTTAGGCTTCTTGCCAAGGAAAAAGCCGTGAAAGCAGCCATGTTGTGGCACTTTCGCACTCCCTTTTGGATGCCTTTCACAGCTCCAGTGTGCCTGGAACTCAGGGCTTCCTGATTTTAAAAATCCTAGCCCTAGGCCGAACCCCAACCCTAAGACGAGAAAGGCAAATCAGCCAGGAATTAGGCATGTCCCCAAGGAAAAAGCTGTGGAGGCAGGCATGTTGTGCTACTTTTGCGCTCTTCTTGGCTAGTCCTTCGCAGCTGCTGTGTTCTTGGAACTCAGGGCTTTCTGGTTAATAGAGCCCTTACCCTAGGCGTAACTCAAACCTTAACCCTAGGAAGGAAAATCAACCTATGGTTCGGGATGGTCTCATGGAAATATCAGTGGTGGCAGCCAAGTTGCGTCACTTTTGCGCTCCCCTTGGGATGCCTTTCGCAGCTGCAGTGTGCCTGGAGCCCAGGGCTTCCTGGTTTTAAAAGTCCTAGGCCTAAGCCTAACAGTAACCCTAGGAAGGTAAATCAGCCGGCTATTAGGGTTCTTCCTAAGGGAAAAGCCGTGAAAGCAGCCATGTTGTGGCACTTCTGCACTCCCTTTGGGATGCCTTTGGCAGATGAAGTAAGCCTGGAACTCAGGGCTTCCTGGTTAAAGAAATCCAAGCCCTAGGCTGAACCCTAACCCTAACCCTAGGCAGATAAATCAGCCTAGGTATAGGGATGGTGCCAAGGAAAAAGCTGTGAAAGCTGCCATGTTGTTGCACTTTTGTACTCCCCTTGGGATGCCTTGAGCAGCTGCAGTGTGCCTGGAGCTAAGGGCTTCCTAGTTTTAAAAATCCTAGCCCTAGGCCTAATCCTAACAGTAACCCTGGGAATGTAAATCAGCCTGGTGTTAGGCTTCTTGCCAAGGAAAAAGCCGTGAAAGCAGCCATGTTGTGGCACTTTTGCACTCCCTTTTGGATGCCTTTCACAGCTCCAGTGTGCCTGGAACTCAGGGCTTCCTGATTTTAAAAATCCTCGCCCTAGGCTGAACCCCAACCCTAAGACGAGAAAGGCAAATCAGCCAGGAATTAGGCATGTCCCCAAGGAAAAAGCTGTGGAGGCAGGCATGTTGTGGTACTTTTGCGCTCTTCTTGGCTAGTCCTTCGCAGCTGCTGTGTTCTTGGAACTCAGGGCTTTCTGGTTAATAGCGCTCTTACCTTAGGCGTAACTCAAACCTTAACCCTAGGAAGGAAAATCAGCCTATGGTTCGGGATGGTCTCATGGAAATATCAGTGGTGGCAGCCAAGTTGCGTCACTTTTGCGCTCCCCTTGGGATGCCTTTCGCAGCTGCAGTGTGCCTGGAGCCCAGGGCTTCCTGGTTTTAAAAGTCCTAGGCCTAAGCCTAACAGTAACCCTAGGAAGGTAAATCAGCCGGGTATTAGGGTTCTTCCTAAGGGAAAAGCCGTGAAAGCAGCCATGTTGTGGCACTTCTGCACTCCCTTTGGGATGCCTTTGGCAGATGAAGTAAGCCTGGAACTCAGGGCTTCCTGGTTAAAGAAATCCAAGCCCTAGGCTGAACGCTAACCCTAACCCTAGGCAGATAAATCAGCCTAGGTATAGGGATGGTGCCAAGGAAAAAGCTGTGAAAGCTGCCATGTTGTTGCACTTTTGTACTCCCCTTGGGATGCCTTGAGCAGCTGCAGTGTGCCTGGAGCTAAGGGCTTCCTAGTTTTAAAAATCCTAGCCCTAGGCCTAAGCCTAACAGTAAGCCTGGGAATGTAAATCAGCCTGGTGTTAGGCTTCTTGCCAAGGAAAAAGCCGTGAAAGCAGCCATGTTGTGGCACTTTTGCACTCCCTTTTGGATGCCTTTCACAGCTGCAGTGTGCCTGGAACTCAGGGCTTCCTGATTTTAAAAATCCTAGCCCTAGGCCGAACCCCAACCCTAAGACGAGAAAGGCAAATCAGCCAGGAATTAGGCATGTCCCCAAGGAAAAAGCTGTGGAGGCAGGCATGTTGTGGTACTTTTGCGCTCTTCTTGGCTAGTCCTTCGCAGCTGCTGTGTTCTTGGAACTCAGGGCTTTCTGGTTAATAGAGCCCTTACCCTAGGCGTAACTCAAACCTTAAGCCTAGGAAGGAAAATCAGCCTATGGTTCGGGATGGTCTCATGGAAATATCAGTGGTGGCAGCCAAGTTGCGTCACTTTTGCGCTCCCCTTGGGATGCCTTTCGCAGCTGCAGTGTGCCTGGAGCCCAGGGCTTCCTGGTTTTAAAAGTCCTAGGCCTAAGCCTAACAGTAACCCTAGGAAGGTAAATCAGCCGGGTATTAGGGTTCTTCCTAAGGGAAAAGCCGTGAAAGCAGCCATGTTGTGGCACTTCTGCACTCCCTTAGGGATGCTTTGGCAGATGAAGTAAGCCTGGAACTCAGGGCTTCCTGGTTAAAGAAATCCAAGCCCTAGGCGGAACCCTAACCCTAACCCTAGGCAGATAAATCAGCCTAGGTATAGGGATGGTGCCAAGGAAAAAGCTGTGAAAGCTGCCATGTTGTTGCACTTTTGTACTCCCCTTGGGATGCCTGAACAGCTGCAGTGTGCCTGGAGCTAAGGGCTTCCTAGTTTTAAAAATCCTAGCCCTAGGCCTAAGCCTAACAGTAACCCTGGGAAGGTAAATCAGCCTGGTGTTAGGCTTCTTGCCAAGGAAAAAGCCGTGAAAGCAGCCATGTTGTGGCACTTTTGCACTCCCTTTTGGATGCCTTTCACAGCTCAAGTGTGCCTGGAACTCAGGGCTTCCTGATTTTAAAAATCCTAGCCCTAGGCCGAACCCCAACCCTAAGACGAGAAAGGCAAATCAGCCAGGAATTAGGCATGTCCCCAAGGAAAAAGCTGTGGAGGCAGGCATGTTGTGCTACTTTTGCGCTCTTCTTGGCTAGTCCTTCGCAGCTGCTGTGTTCTTGGAACTCAGGGCTTTCTGGTTAATAGAGCCCCTTACCCTAGGCGTAACTACAAACCTTAACCCTAGGAAGGAAAATCAACCTATGGTTCGGGATGGTCTCATGGAAATATCAGTGGTGGCAGCCAAGTTGCGTCACTTTTGCGCTCCCCTTGGGATGCCTTTCGCAGCTGCAGTGTGCCTGGAGCCCAGGGCTTCCTGGTTTTAAAAGTCCTAGGCCTAAGCCTAACAGTAACCCTAGGAAGGTAAATCAGCCGGGTATTAGGGTTCTTCCTAAGGGAAAAGCCGTGAAAGCAGCCATGTTGTGGCACTTCTGCACTCCCTTTGGGATGCCTTTGGCAGATGAAGTAAGCCTGGAACTCAGGGCTTCCTGGTTAAAGAAATCCAAGCCCTAGGCTGAACCCTAACCCTAACCCTAGGCAGATAATCAGCCTAGGTATAGGGATGGTGCCAAGGAAAAAGCTGTGAAAGCTGCCATGTTGTTGCACTTTTGTACTCCCCTTGGGATGCCTTGAACAGCTGCAGTGTGCCTGGAGCTAAGGGCTTCCTAGTTTTAAAAATCCTAGCCCTAGGCCTAAGCCTAACAGTAACCCTGGGAAGGTAAATCAGCCTGGTGTTAGGCTTCTTGCCAAGGAAAAAGCCGTGAAGCAGCCATGTTGTGGCACTTTTGCACTCCCTTTTGGATGCCTTTCACAGCTCCAGTGTGCCTGGAACTCAGGGCTTCCTGATTTTAAAAATCCTAGCCCTAGGCCGAACCCCAACCCTAAGACGAGAAAGGCAAATCAGCCAGGAATTAGGCATGTCCCCAAGGAAAAAGCTGTGGAGGCAGGCATGTTGTGCTACTTTTGCGCTCTTCTTGGCTAGTCCTTCGCAGCTGCTGTGTTCTTGGAACTCAGGGCTTTCTGGTTAATAGAGCCCTTACCCTAGGCGTAACTCAAACCTTAAGCCTAGGAAGGAAAATCAACCTATGGTTCGGGATGGTCTCATGGAAATATCAGTGGTGGCAGCCAAGTTGCGTCACTTTTGCGCTCCCCTTGGGATGCCTTTCGCAGCTGCAGTGTGCCTGGAGCCCAGGGCTTCCTGGTTTTAAAAGTCCTAGGCCTAAGCCTAACAGTAACCCTAGGAAGGTAAATCAGCCGGGTATTAGGGTTCTTCCTAAGGGAAAAGCCGTGAAAGCAGCCATGTTGTGGCACTTCTGCACTCCCTTTGGGATGCCTTTGGCAGATGAAGTAAGCCTGGAACTCAGGGCTTCCTAGTTAAAGAAATCCAAGCCCTAGGCTGAACGCTAACCCTAACCCTAGGCAGATAAAATCAGCCTAGGTATAGGATGGTGCCAAGGAAAAGCTGTGAAAGCTGCCATGTTGTTGCACTTTTGTACTCCCCTTGGGAGGCCTTGAACAGCTGCAGTGTGCCTGGAGCCCAGGGCTTCCTAGTTTTAAAAATCCTAGCCCTAGGCCTAAGCCTAACAGTAACCCTGGGAAGGTAAATCAGCCTGGTGTTAGGCTTCTTGCCAAGGAAAAAGCCGTGAAAGCAGCCATGTTGTGGCACTTTTGCACTCCCTTTTGGATGCCTTTCACAGCTCCAGTGTGCCTGGAACTCAGGGCTTCCTGATTTTAAAAATCCTAGCCCTAGGCCGAACCCCAACCCTAAGACGAGAAAGGCAAATCAGCCAGGAATTAGGCATGTCCCCAAGGAAAAAGCTGTGGAGGGCAGGCATGTTGTGCTACTTTTGCGCTCTTCTTGGCTAGTCCTTCGCAGCTGCTGTGTTCTTGAACTCAGGGCTTCTGGTTAATAGAGCCCTTACCCTAGGCATAACTCAAACCTTAACCCTAGGAAGGAAAATCAGCCTATGGTTCGGGATGGTCTCATGGAAATATCAGTGGTGGCAGCCAAGTTGCGTCACTTTTGCGCTCCCCTTGGGATGCCTTTCGCAGCTGCAGTGTGCCTGGAGCCCAGGGCTTCCTGGTTTTAAAAGTCCTAGGCCTAAGCCTAACAGTAACCCTAGGAAGGTAAATCAGCCGGGTATTAGGGTTCTTCCTAAGGGAAAAGCCGTGAAAGCAGCCATGTTGTGGCACTTCTGCACTCCCTTTGGGATGCCTTTGGCAGATGAAGTAAGCCTGGAACTCAGGGCTTCCTGGTTAAAGAAATCCAAGCCCTAGCGGAACCCTAACCCTAACCCTAGGCAGATAAATCAGCCTAGGTATAGGGATGGTGCCAAGGAAAAAGCTGTGAAAGCTGCCATGTTGTTGCACTTTTGTACTCCCCTTGGGATTGCCTTGAACAGCTGCAGTGTGCCTGGAGCTAAGGGCTTCCTAGTTTTAAAAATCCTAGCCCTAGGCCTAAGCCTAACAGTAACCCTGGGAAGGTAAATCAGCCTGGTGTTAGGCTTCTTGCCAAGGAAAAAGCCGTGAAAGCAGCCATGTTGTGGCACTTTTGCACTCCCTTTTGGATGCCTTTTCACAGCTCAAGTGTGCCTGAACTCAGGGCTTCCTGATTTTAAAAATCCTAGCCCTAGGCCGAACCCCAACCCTAAGACGAGAAAGGGCAAATCAGCCAGGAATTAGGCATGTCCCCAAGGAAAAAGCTGTGGAGGCAGGCATGTTGTGCTACTTTTGCGCTCTTCTTGGCTAGTCCTTCGCAGCTGCTGTGTTCTTGGAACTCAGGGCTTTCTGGTTAATAGAGCCCTTACCCTAGGCGTAACTCAAACCTTAACCCTAGGAAGGAAAATCAACCTATGGTTCGGGATGGTCTCATGGAAATATCAGTGGTGGCAGCCAAGTTGCGTCACTTTTGCGCTCCCCTTGGGATGCCTTTCGCAGCTGCAGTGTGCCTGGAGCCCAGGGCTTCCTGGTTTTAAAAGTCCTAGGCCTAAGCCTAACAGTAACCCTAGGAAGTAAATCAGCCGGGTATTAGGGTTCTTCCTAAGGGAAAAGCCGTGAAAGCAGCCATGTTGTGGCACTTCTGCACTCCCTTTGGGATGCCTTTGGCAGATGAAGTAAGCCTGGAACTCAGGGCTTCCTGGTTAAAGAAATCCAAGCCCTAGGCTGAACCCTAACCCTAACCCTAGGCAGATAAATCAGCCTAGGTATAGGGATGGTGCCAAGGAAAAAGCTGTGAAAGCCCGCCATGTTGTTGCACTTTTGTACTCCCCTTGGGATGCCTTGAACAGCTGCAGTGTGCCTGGAGCTAAGGGCTTCCTAGTTTTAAAATCCTAGCCCTAGGCCTAAGCCTAACAGTAACCCTGGGAAGGTAAATCAGCCTGGTGTTAGGCTTCTTGCCAAGGAAAAAGCCGTGAAAGCAGCCATGTTGTGGCACTTTTGCACTCCCTTTTGGATGCCTTTCACAGCTCCAGTGTGCCTGGAACTCAGGGCTTCCTGATTTTAAAAATCCTAGCCCTAGGCCGAACCCCAACCCTAAGACGAGAAAGGCAAATCAGCCAGGAATTAGGCATGTCCCCAAGGAAAAAGCTGTGGAGGCAGGCATGTTGTGCTACTTTTGCGCTCTTCTTGGCTAGTCCTTCGCAGCTGCTGTGTTCTTGGAACTCAGGGCTTTCTGGTTAATAGAGCCCTTACCCTAGGCGTAACTCAAACCTTAACCCTAGGAAGGAAAATCAACCTATGGTTCGGGATGCTCTCATGGAAATATCAGTGGTGGCAGCCAAGTTGCGTCACTTTTGCGCTCCCCTTGGGATGCCTTTCGCAGCTGCAGTGTGCCTGGAGCCCAGGGCTTCCTGGTTTTAAAAGTCCTAGGCCTAAGCCTAACAGTAACCCTAGGAAGGTAAATCAGCCGGGTATTAGGGTTCTTCCTAAGGGAAAAGCGTGAAAGCAGCCATGTTGTGGCACTTCTGCCACTCCCTTTGGGATGCCTTTGGCAGATGAAGTAAGCCTGGAACTCTGGGCTTCCTGGTTAAAGAAATCCAAGCCCTAGGCTGAAGCCTAACCCTAACCCTAGGCAGATAAATCAGCCTAGGTATAGGGATGGTGCCAAGGAAAAAGCTGTGAAACCTGCCATGTTGTTGCACTTTTGTACTCCCCTTGGGATGCCTTGAACAGCTGCAGTGTGCCTGGAGCCCAGGGCTTCCTAGTTTCAAAAATCCTAGCCCTAGGCCTAAGCCTAACAGTAACCCTGGAAGGTAAATCAGCCTGGTGTTAGGCTTCTTGCCAAGGAAAAAGCTGTGAAAGCAGCCATGTTGTGGCACTTTTGCACTCCCTTTTGGATGCCTTTCACAGCTCCAGTGTGCCTGGAACTCAGGGCTTCCTGATTTTAAAAATCCTAGCCCTAGGCCGAACCCCAACCCTAAGACGAGAAAGGCAAATCAGCCAGGAATTAGGCATGTCCCCAAGGAAAAGCTGTGGAGGCAGGCATGTTGTGCTACTTTTGCGCTCTTCTTGGCTAGTCCTTCGCAGCTGCTGCTGTGTTCTTGGAACTCAGGGCTTTCTGGTTAATAGAGCCCCTTACCCTAGGCGTAACTCAAACCTTAAGCCTAGGAAGGAAATCAGCCTATGGTTCGGGATGGTCTCATGGAAATATCAGTGGTGGCAGCCAAGTTGCGTCACTTTTGCGCTCCCCTTGGGATGCCTTTCGCAGCTGCAGTGTGCCTGGAGCCCAGGGCTTCCTGGTTTTAAAGTCCTAGGCCTAAGCCTAACAGTAACCCTAGGAAGGTAAATCAGCCGGGTATTAGGGTTCTTCCTAAGGGAAAAGCCGTGAAAGCAGCCATGTTGTGGCACTTCTGCACTCCCTTAGGGGATGCCTTTGGCAGGATGAAGTAAGCCTGGAACTCAGGGCTTCCTGGTTAAAGAAATCCAAGCCCTAGGCGGAACCCTAACCCTAACCCTAGGCAGATAAATCAGCCTAGGTATAGGGATGGTGCCAAGGAAAAAGCTGTGAAAGCTGCCATGTTGTTGCACTTTTGTACTCCCCTTGGGATGCCTTGAACAGCTGCAGTGTGCCTGGAGCTAAGGGCTTCCTAGTTTTTAAAAATCCTAGCCCTAGGCCTAAGCCTAACAGTAACCCTGGGAAGGTAAATCAGCCTGGTGTTAGGCTTCTTGCCAAGGAAAAAGCCGTGAAAGCAGCCATGTTGTGGCACTTTTGCACTCCCTTTTGGATGCCTTTCACAGCTCAAGTGTGCTGGAACTCAGGGCTTCCTGATTTTAAAAATCCTAGCCCCTAGGCCGAACCCAACCCTAAGACGAGAAAGGCAAATCAGCCAGGAATTAGGCATGTCCCCAAGGAAAAAGCTGTGGAGGCAGGCATGTTGTGCTACTTTTGCGCTCTTCTTGGCTAGTCCTTCGCAGCTGCTGTGTTCTTGGAACTCAGGGCTTTCTGGTTAATAGAGGCCCTTACCCTAGGCGTAACTCAAACCTTAACCCTAGGAAGGAAAATCAACCTATGGTTCGGGATGGTCTCATGGAAATATCAGTGGTGGCAGCCAAGTTGCGTCACTTTGCGCTCCCCTTGGGATGCCTTCGCAGCTGCAGTGTGCCTGGAGCCCAGGGCTTCCTGGTTTTAAAAGTCCTAGGCCTAAGCCTAACAGTAACCCTAGGAAGGTAAATCAGCCGGGTATTAGGGTTCTTCCTAAGGGAAAAGCCGTGAAAGCAGCCATGTTGTGGCACTTCTGCACTCCCTTTGGGATGCCTTTGGCAGATGAAGTAAGCCTGAACTCAGGGCTTCCTGGTTAAAGAAATCCAAGCCCTAGGCTGAACCCTAACCCTAACCCTAGGCAGATAAATCAGCCTAGGTATAGGGATGGTGCCAAGGAAAAAGCTGTGAAAGCTGCCATGTTGTTGCACTTTTGTACTCCCCTTGGGATGCCTTGAACAGCTGCAGTGTGCCTGGAGCTAAGGGCTTCCTAGTTTTAAAAATCCTAGCCCTAGGCCTAAGCCTAACAGTAACCCTGGGAAGGTAAATCAGCCTGGTGTTAGGCTTCTTGCCAAGGAAAAAGCCGTGAAAGCAGCCATGTTGTGGCACTTTTGCACTCCCTTTTGGATGCCTTTCACAGCTCCAGTGTGCCTGGAACTCAGGGCTTCCTGATTTTAAAAATCCTAGCCCTAGGCCGAACCCCAACCCTAAGACGAGAAAGGCAAATCAGCCAGGAATTAGGCATGTCCCCAAGGAAAAAGCTGTGGAGGCAGGCATGTTGTGCTACTTTTGCGCTCTTCTTGCTAGTCCTTCGCAGCTGCTGTGTTCTTGGAACTCAGGGCTTTCTGGTTAATAGAGCCCTTACCCTAGGCGTAACTCAAACCTTAAGCCTAGGAAGGAAAATCAACCTATGGTTCGGGATGGTCTCATGGAAATATCAGTGGTGGCAGCCAAGTTGCGTCACTTTTGCGCTCCCCTTGGGATGCCTTTCGCAGCTGCAGTGTGCCTGGAGCCCAGGGCTTCCTGGTTTTAAAAGTCTAGGCCTAAGCCTAACAGTAACCCTAGGAAGGTAAATCAGCCGGGTATTAGGGTTCTTCCTAAGGGAAAAGCCGTGAAAGCAGCCATGTTGTGGCAC
>NW_026683029.1:0-81984 GCF_027887145.1 Ammospiza caudacuta | reverse complement strand
TTCTGCACTCCCTTTGGGATGCCTTTGGCAGATGAAGTAAGCCTGGAACTCAGGGCTTCCTGGTTAAAGAAATCCAAGCCCTAGGCTGAACCCTAACCCTAACCCTAGGCAGATAAATCAGCCTAGGTATAGGGATGGTGCCAAGGAAAAAGCTGTGAAAGCTGCCATGTTGTTGCACTTTTGTACTCCCCTTGGGATGCCTTGAACAGCTGCAGTGTGCCTGGAGCCCAGGGCTTCCTAGTTTCAAAAATCCTAGCCCTAGGCCTAAGCCTAACAGTAACCCTGGGAAAGTATGTCAGCCTGGTGTTAGGCTTCTTGCCAAGGAAAAAGCCGTGAAAGCAGCCATGTTGTGGCACTTTTGCACTCCCTTTTGGATGCCTTTCACAGCTCCAGTGTGCCTGGAACTCAGGGCTTCCTGCTTTTAAAAATCCTAGCCCTAGGCCGAACCCCAACCCTAAGACGAGAAAGGCAAATCAGCCAGGAATTAGGCATGTCCCCAAGGAAAAAGCTGTGGAGGCAGGCATGTTGTGGTACTTTTGCGCTCTTCTTGGCTAGTCCTTCGCAGCTGCTGTGTTCTTGGAACTCAGGGCTTTCTGGTTAATAGACCCTTACCCTAGGCGTAACTCAAACCTTAACCCTAGGAAGGAAAATCAACCTATGGTTCGGGATGGTCTCATGGAAATATCAGTGGTGGCAGCCAAGTTGCGTCACTTTTGCGCTCCCCTTGGGATGCCTTTTGCAGCTGCAGTGTGCCTGGAGCCCAGGGCTTCCTGGTTTTAAAAGTCCTAGGCCTAAGCCTAACAGTAACCCTAGGAAGGTAAATCAGCCGGGTATTAGGGTTCTTCCTAAGGGAAAAGCCGTGAAAGCAGCCATGTTGTGGCACTTCTGCACTCCCTTTGGGATGCCTTTGGCAGATGAAGTAAGCCTGGAACTCAGGGCTTCCTGGTTAAAGAAATTCAAGCCCTAGGCTGAACCCTAACCCTAACCCTAGGCAGATAAATCAGCCTAGGTATAGGGATGGTGCCAAGGAAAAAGCTGTGAAAGCTGCCATGTTGTTGCACTTTTGTACTCCCCTTGGGATGCCTTGAACAGCTGCAGTGTGCCTGGAGCCCAGGGCTTCCTAGTTTTAAAAATCGTAGCCCTAGGATTAAGCCTAATAGTAACCCTGGGAAGGTAAGTCAGCCTGGTGTTAGGCGTCTTGCCAAGGAAAAAGCCGTGAAAGCAGCCATGTTGTGGCACTTTTGCAATCCCTTTTGGATGCCTTTCACAGCTCCAGTGTGCCTGGAACTCAGGGCTTCCTGCTTTTAAAAATCCTAGCCCTAGGCCGAACCGCAACCCTATGACGAGAAAGGCAAATCAGCCAGGAATTAGGCATGTCCCCAAGGAAAAAGCTGTGGAGGCAGGCATGTTGTGGTACTTTTGCGCTCTTCTTGGCTAGTCCTTCGCAGCTGCTGTGTTCTTGGAACTCAGGGCTTTCTGGTTAATAGAACCCTTACCCTAGGCGTAACTCAAACCTTAACCCTAGGAAGGAAAATCATCCTATGGTTCGGGATGGTCTCATGGAAATATCAGTGGTGGCAGCCAAGTTGCGTCACTTTTGCGCTCCCCTTGGGATGCCTTTCGCAGCTGCAGTGTGCCTGGAGCCCAGGGCTTCCTGGTTTTAAAAGTCCTAGGCCTAAGCCTAACAGTAACCCTAGGAAGGTAAATCAGCCGGGTATTAGGGTTCTTCCTAAGGGAAAAGCCGTGAAAGCAGCCATGTTGTGGCACTTCTGCACTCCCTTTGGGATGCCTTTGGCAGATGAAGTAAGCCTGGAACTCAGGGCTTCCTGGTAAAAAAAATTCAAGCCCTAGGCTGAACCCTAACCCTAACCCTAGGCAGATAAATCAGCCCAGGTATAGGGATGGTGCCAAGGAAAAAGCTGTGAAAGCTGCCATGTTGTTGCACTTTTGTACTCCCCTTGGGATGCCTTGAACAGCTGCAGTGTGCCTGGAGCTAAGGGCTTCCTAGTTTCAAAAATCCTAGCCCTAGGCCTAAGCCTAACAGTAACCCTGGGAAAGTAAATCAGCCTGATGTTAGGCTTCTTGCCAAGGAAAAAGCCGTGAAAGCAGCCATGTTGTGGCACTTCTGCACTCCCTTTGGGATGCCTTTGGCAGATGAAGTAAGCCTGGAACTCAGGGCTTCCTGGTTAAAGAAATCCAAGCCCTAGGCTGAACCCTAACCCTAACCCTAGGCAGATAAATCAGCCTAGGTATAGGGATGGTGCCAAGGAAAAAGCTGTGAAAGCTGCCATGTTGTTGCACTTTTGTACTCCCCTTGGGATGCCTTGAACAGCTGCAGTGTGCCTGGAGCTAAGGGCTTCCTAGTTTCAAAAATCCTAGCCCTAGGCCTAAGCCTAACAGTAACCCTGGGAAAGTAAATCAGCCTGATGTTAGGCTACTTGCCAAGGAAAAAGCCGTGAAAGCAGCCATGTTGTGGCACTTTTGCACTCCCTTTTGGATGCCTTTCACAGCTCCAGTGTGCCTGGAACTCAGGGCTTCCTGATTTTAAAAATCCTAGCCCTAGGCCGAACCCCAACCCTAAGACGAGAAAGGCAAATCAGCCAGGAATTAGGCATGTCCCCAAGGAAAAAGCTGTGGAGGCAGGCATGTTGTGGTACTTTTGCGCTCTTCTTGGCTAGTCCTTCGCAGCTGCTGTGTTCTTGGAACTCAGGGCTTTCTGGTTAATAGAACCCTTACCCTAGGCGTAACTCAAACCTTAACCCTAGGAAGGAAAATCAACCTATGGTTCGGGATGGTCTCATGGAAATATCAGTGGTGGCAGCCAAGTTGCGTCACTTTTGCGCTCCCCTTGGGATGCCTTTTGCAGCTGCAGTGTGCCTGGGGCCCAGGGCTTCCTGGTTTTAAAAGTCCTAGGCCTAAGCCTAACAGTAACCCTAGGAAGGTAAATCAGCCGGGTATTAGGGTTCTTCCTAAGGGAAAAGCCGTGAAAGCAGCCATGTTGTGGCACTTCTGCACTCCCTTTGGGATGCCTTTGGCAGATGAAGTAAGCCTGGAACTCAGGGCTTCCTGGTAAAAAAAATTCAAGCCCTAGGCTGAACCCTAACCCTAACCCTAGGCAGATAAATCAGCCCAGGTATAGGGATGGTGCCAAGGAAAAAGCTGTGAAAGCTGCCATGTTGTTGCACTTTTGTACTCCCCTTGGGATGCCTTGAACAGCTGCAGTGTGCCTGGAGCTAAGGGCTTCCTAGTTTCAAAAATCCTAGCCCTAGGCCTAAGCCTAACAGTAACCCTGGGAAAGTAAATCAGCCTGATGTTAGGCTTCTTGCCAAGGAAAAAGCCGTGAAAGCAGCCATGTTGTGGCACTTCTGCACTCCCTTTGGGATGCCTTTGGCAGATGAAGTAAGCCTGGAACTCAGGGCTTCCTGGTTAAAGAAATCCAAGCCCTAGGCTGAACCCTAACCCTAACCCTAGGCAGATAAATCAGCCTAGGTATAGGGATGGTGCCAAGGAAAAAGCTGTGAAAGCTGCCATGTTGTTGCACTTTTGTACTCCCCTTGGGATGCCTTGAACAGCTGCAGTGTGCCTGGAGCTAAGGGCTTCCTAGTTTCAAAAATCCTAGCCCTAGGCCTAAGCCTAACAGTAACCCTGGGAAAGTAAATCAGCCTGATGTTAGGCTTCTTGCCAAGGAAAAAGCCGTGAAAGCAGCCATGTTGTGGCACTTTTGCACTCCCTTTTGGATGCCTTTCACAGCTCCAGTGTGCCTGGAACTCAGGGCTTCCTGATTTTAAAAATCCTAGCCCTAGGCCGAACCCCAACCCTAAGACGAGAAAGGCAAATCAGCCAGGAATTAGGCATGTCCCCAAGGAAAAAGCTGTGGAGGCAGGCATGTTGTGGTACTTTTGCGCTCTTCTTGGCTAGTCCTTCGCAGCTGCTGTGTTCTTGGAACTCAGGGCTTTCTGGTTAATAGAACCCTTACCCTAGGCGTAACTCAAACCTTAACCCTAGGAAGGAAAATCAGCCTATGGTTCGGGATGGTCTCATGGAAATATCAGTGGTGGCAGCCAAGTTGCGTCACTTTTGCGCTCCCCTTGGGATGCCTTTCGCAGCTGCAGTGTGCCTGGAGCCCAGGGCTTCCTGGTTTTAAAAGTCCTAGGCCTAAGCCTAACAGTAACCCTAGGAAGGTAAATCAGCCGGGTATTAGGGTTCTTCCTAAGGGAAAAGCCGTGAAAGCAGCCATGTTGTGGCACTTCTGCACTCCCTTTGGGATGCCTTTGGCAGATGAAGTAAGCCTGGAACTCAGGGCCTCCTGGTTAAAGAAATCCAAGCCCTAGGCTGAACCCTAACCCTAACCCTAGGCAGATAAATCAGCCTAGGTATAGGGATGGTGCCAAGGAAAAAGCTGTGAAAGCTGCCATGTTGTTGCACTTTTGTACTCCCCTTGGGATGCCTTGAACAGCTGCAGTGTGCCTGGAGCTAAGGGCTTCCTAGTTTCAAAAATCCTAGCCCTAGGCCTAAGCCTAACAGTAACCCTGGGAAAGTATGTCAGCCTGGTGTTAGGCTTCTTGCCAAGGAAAAAGCCGTGAAAGCAGCCATGTTGTGGCACTTTTGCACTCCCTTTTGGATGCCTTTCACAGCTCCAGTGTGCCTGGAACTCAGGGCTTCCTGCTTTTAAAAATCCTAGCCCTAGGCCGAACCCCAACCCTAAGACGAGAAAGGCAAATCAGCCAGGAATTAGGCATGTCCCCAAGGAAAAAGCTGTGGAGGCAGGCATGTTGTGGTACTTTTGCGCTCTTCTTGGCTAGTCCTTCGCAGCTGCTGTGTTCTTGGAACTCAGGGCTTTCTGGTTAATAGACCCTTACCCTAGGCGTAACTCAAACCTTAACCCTAGGAAGGAAAATCAACCTATGGTTCGGGATGGTCTCATGGAAATATCAGTGGTGGCAGCCAAGTTGCGTCACTTTTGCGCTCCCCTTGGGATGCCTTTTGCAGCTGCAGTGTGCCTGGAGCCCAGGGCTTCCTGGTTTTAAAAGTCCTAGGCCTAAGCCTAACAGTAACCCTAGGAAGGTAAATCAGCCGGGTATTAGGGTTCTTCCTAAGGGAAAAGCCGTGAAAGCAGCCATGTTGTGGCACTTCTGCACTCCCTTTGGGATGCCTTTGGCAGATGAAGTAAGCCTGGAACTCAGGGCTTCCTGGTTAAAGAAATTCAAGCCCTAGGCTGAACCCTAACCCTAACCCTAGGCAGATAAATCAGCCTAGGTATAGGGATGGTGCCAAGGAAAAAGCTGTGAAAGCTGCCATGTTGTTGCACTTTTGTACTCCCCTTGGGATGCCTTGAACAGCTGCAGTGTGCCTGGAGCCCAGGGCTTCCTAGTTTTAAAAATCGTAGCCCTAGGATTAAGCCTAATAGTAACCCTGGGAAGGTAAGTCAGCCTGGTGTTAGGCGTCTTGCCAAGGAAAAAGCCGTGAAAGCAGCCATGTTGTGGCACTTTTGCAATCCCTTTTGGATGCCTTTCACAGCTCCAGTGTGCCTGGAACTCAGGGCTTCCTGCTTTTAAAAATCCTAGCCCTAGGCCGAACCGCAACCCTATGACGAGAAAGGCAAATCAGCCAGGAATTAGGCATGTCCCCAAGGAAAAAGCTGTGGAGGCAGGCATGTTGTGGTACTTTTGCGCTCTTCTTGGCTAGTCCTTCGCAGCTGCTGTGTTCTTGGAACTCAGGGCTTTCTGGTTAATAGAACCCTTACCCTAGGCGTAACTCAAACCTTAACCCTAGGAAGGAAAATCATCCTATGGTTCGGGATGGTCTCATGGAAATATCAGTGGTGGCAGCCAAGTTGCGTCACTTTTGCGCTCCCCTTGGGATGCCTTTCGCAGCTGCAGTGTGCCTGGAGCCCAGGGCTTCCTGGTTTTAAAAGTCCTAGGCCTAAGCCTAACAGTAACCCTAGGAAGGTAAATCAGCCGGGTATTAGGGTTCTTCCTAAGGGAAAAGCCGTGAAAGCAGCCATGTTGTGGCACTTCTGCACTCCCTTTGGGATGCCTTTGGCAGATGAAGTAAGCCTGGAACTCAGGGCTTCCTGGTAAAAAAAATTCAAGCCCTAGGCTGAACCCTAACCCTAACCCTAGGCAGATAAATCAGCCCAGGTATAGGGATGGTGCCAAGGAAAAAGCTGTGAAAGCTGCCATGTTGTTGCACTTTTGTACTCCCCTTGGGATGCCTTGAACAGCTGCAGTGTGCCTGGAGCTAAGGGCTTCCTAGTTTCAAAAATCCTAGCCCTAGGCCTAAGCCTAACAGTAACCCTGGGAAAGTAAATCAGCCTGATGTTAGGCTTCTTGCCAAGGAAAAAGCCGTGAAAGCAGCCATGTTGTGGCACTTCTGCACTCCCTTTGGGATGCCTTTGGCAGATGAAGTAAGCCTGGAACTCAGGGCTTCCTGGTTAAAGAAATCCAAGCCCTAGGCTGAACCCTAACCCTAACCCTAGGCAGATAAATCAGCCTAGGTATAGGGATGGTGCCAAGGAAAAAGCTGTGAAAGCTGCCATGTTGTTGCACTTTTGTACTCCCCTTGGGATGCCTTGAACAGCTGCAGTGTGCCTGGAGCTAAGGGCTTCCTAGTTTCAAAAATCCTAGCCCTAGGCCTAAGCCTAACAGTAACCCTGGGAAAGTAAATCAGCCTGATGTTAGGCTACTTGCCAAGGAAAAAGCCGTGAAAGCAGCCATGTTGTGGCACTTTTGCACTCCCTTTTGGATGCCTTTCACAGCTCCAGTGTGCCTGGAACTCAGGGCTTCCTGATTTTAAAAATCCTAGCCCTAGGCCGAACCCCAACCCTAAGACGAGAAAGGCAAATCAGCCAGGAATTAGGCATGTCCCCAAGGAAAAAGCTGTGGAGGCAGGCATGTTGTGGTACTTTTGCGCTCTTCTTGGCTAGTCCTTCGCAGCTGCTGTGTTCTTGGAACTCAGGGCTTTCTGGTTAATAGAACCCTTACCCTAGGCGTAACTCAAACCTTAACCCTAGGAAGGAAAATCATCCTATGGTTCGGGATGGTCTCATGGAAATATCAGTGGTGGCAGCCAAGTTGCGTCACTTTTGCGCTCCCCTTGGGATGCCTGCCTTTCACAGCTGCAGTGTGCCTGGAGCCCAGGGCTTCCTGGTTTTAAAAGTCCTAGGCCTAAGCCTAACAGTAACCCTAGGAAGGTAAATCAGCCGGGTATTAGGGTTCTTCCTAAGGGAAAAGCCGTGAAAGCAGCCATGTTGTGGCACTTCTGCACTCCCTTTGGGATGCCTTTGGCAGATGAAGTAAGCCTGGAACTCAGGGCTTCCTGGTTAAAAAAAATTCAAGCCCTAGGCTGAACCCTAACCCTAACCCTAGGCAGATAAATCAGCCTAGGTATAGGGATGGTGCCAAGGAAAAAGCTGTGAAAGCTGCCATGTTGTTGCACTTTTGTACTCCCCTTGGGATGCCTTGAACAGCTGCAGTGTGCCTGGAGCCCAGGGCTTCCTAGTTTTAAAAATCCTAGCCCTAGGCCTAAGCCTAACAGTAACCCTGGGAAGGCAAATCAGCCTGGTGTTAGGCTTCTTGCCAAGGAAAAAGCCGTGAAAGCAGCCATGTTGTGGCACTTTTGCACTCCCTTTTGGATGCCTTTCACAGCTCCAGTGTGCCTGGAACTCAGGGCTTCCTGCTTTTAAAAATCCTAGCCCTAGGCCGAACCCCAACCCTAAGACGAGAAAGGCAAATCAGCCAGGAATTAGGCATGTCCCCAAGGAAAAAGCTGTGGAGGCAGGCATGTTGTGGTACTTTTGCGCTCTTCTTGGCTAGTCCTTCGCAGCTGCTGTGTTCTTGGAACTCAGGGCTTTCTGGTTAATAGAACCCTTACCCTAGGCGTAACTCAAACCTTAACCCTAGGAAGGAAAATCAACCTATGGTTCGGGATGGTCTCATGGAAATATCAGTGGTGGCAGCCAAGTTGCGTCACTTTTGCGCTGCCCTTGGGATGCCTTTCACAGCTGCAGTGTGCCTGGAGCCCAGGGCTTCCTGGTTTTAAAAGTCCTAGGCCTAAGCCTAACAGTAACCCTAGGAAGGTAAATCAGCCGGGTATTAGGGTTCTTCCTAAGGGAAAAGCCGTGAAAGCAGCCATGTTGTGGCACTTCTGCACTCCCTTTGGGATGCCTTTGGCAGATGAAGTAAGCCTGGAACTCAGGGCTTCCTGGTAAAAAAAATTCAAGCCCTAGGCTGAACCCTAACCCTAACCCTAGGCAGATAAATCAGCCTAGGTATAGGGATGGTGCCAAGGAAAAAGCTGTGAAAGCTGCCATGTTGTTGCACTTTTGTACTCCCCTTGGGATGCCTTGAACAGCTGCAGTGTGCCTGGAGCTAAGGGCTTCCTAGTTTCAAAAATCCTAGCCCTAGGCCTAAGCCTAACAGTAACCCTGGGAAGGCAAATCAGCCTGGTGTTAGGCTTCTTGCCAAGGAAAAAGCCGTGAAAGCAGCCATGTTGTGGCACTTTTGCACTCCCTTTTGGATGCCTTTCACAGCTCCAGTGTGCCTGGAACTCAGGGCTTCCTGATTTTAAAAATCCTAGCCCTAGGCCGAACCCCAACCCTAAGACGAGAAAGGCAAATCAGCCAGGAATTAGGCATGTCCCCAAGGAAAAAGCTGTGGAGGCAGGCATGTTGTGGTACTTTTGCGCTCTTCTTGGCTAGTCCTTCGCAGCTGCTGTGTTCTTGGAACTCAGGGCTTTCTGGTTAATAGAACCCTTACCCTAGGCGTAACTCAAACCTTAACCCTAGGAAGGAAAATCAACCTATGGTTCGGGATGGTCTCATGGAAATATCAGTGGTGGCAGCCAAGTTGCGTCACTTTTGCGCTCCCCTTGGGATGCCTTTCGCAGCTGCAGTGTGCCTGGAGCCCAGGGCTTCCTGGTTTTAAAAGTCCTAGGCCTAAGCCTAACAGTAACCCTAGGAAGGTAAATCAGCCGGGTATTAGGGTTCTTCCTAAGGGAAAAGCCGTGAAAGCAGCCATGTTGTTGCACTTTTGTAGTCCCCTTGGGATGCCTTGAACAGCTGCAGTGTGCCTGGAGCTAAGGGCTTCCTAGTTTCAAAAATCCTAGCCCTAGGCCTAAGCCTAACAGTAACCCTGGGAAGGTAAATCAGCCTGATGTTAGGCTTCTTGCCAAGGAAAAAGCCATGAAAGCAGCCATGTTGTGGCACTTCTGCACTCCCTTTGGGATGCCTTTGGCAGATGAAGTAAGCCTGGAACTCAGGGCTTCCAGGTTAAAGAAATCCAAGCCCTAGGCTGAACCCTAACCCTAACCCTAGGCAGATAAATCAGCCTAGGTATAGGGATGGTGCCAAGGAAAAAGCTGTGAAAGCTGCCATGTTGTTGCACTTTTGTACTCCCCTTGGGATGCCTTGAACAGCTGCAGTGTGCCTGGAGCTAAGGGCTTCCTAGTTTCAAAAATCCTAGCCCTAGGCCTAAGCCTAACAGTAACCCTGGGAAAGTAAATCAGCCTGGTGTTAGGCTTCTTGCCAAGGAAAAAGCTGTGAAAGCAGCCATGTTGTTGCACTTTTGTACTCCCCTTGGGATGCCTTGAACAGCTGCAGTGTGCCTGGAGCTAAGGGCCTCCTAGTTTCAAAAATCCTAGCCCTAGGCCTAAGCCTAACAGTAACCCTGGGAAAGTAAATCAGCCTGGTGTTAAGATTCTTGCCAAGGAAAAAGCCGTGAAAGCAGCCATGTTGTGGCACTTTTGCACTCCCTTTTGGATGCCTTTCACAGCTGCAGTGTGCCTGGAACTCAGGGCTTCCTGCTTTTAAAAATCCTGGCCCTAGGCCGAACCGCAACCCTAAGACGAGAAAGGCAAATCAGCCAGGAATTAGGCATGTCCCCAAGGAAAAAGCTGTGGAGGCAGGCATGTTGTGGTACTTTTGCGCTCTTCTTGGCTAGTCCTTCGCAGCTGCTGTGTTCTTGGAACTCAGGGCTTTCTGGTTAATAGACCCTTACCCTAGGCGTAACTCAAACCTTAACCCTAGGAAGGAAAATCAACCTATGGTTCGGGATGGTCTCATGGAAATATCAGTGGTGGCAGCCAAGTTGCGTCACTTTTGCGCTCCCGTTGGGATGCCTTTTGCAGCTGCAGTGTGCCTGGAGCCCAGGGCTTCCTGGTTTTAAAAGTCCTAGGCCTAAGCCTAACAGTAACCCTAGGAAGGTAAATCAGCCGGGTATTAGGGTTCTTCCTAAGGGAAAAGC
This sequence comes from Ammospiza caudacuta, assembly GCF_027887145.1. Classification (NCBI taxonomy): domain Eukaryota; kingdom Metazoa; phylum Chordata; class Aves; order Passeriformes; family Passerellidae; genus Ammospiza; species Ammospiza caudacuta. Next base: position 71,743 of record NW_026683029.1, on the reverse strand, counting down.
CGTGAAAGCAGCCATGTTGTGGCACTTCTGCACTCCCTTTGGGATGCCTTTGGCAGATGAAGTAAGCCTGGAACTCAGGGCTTCCTGGTTAAAGAAATTCAAGCCCTAGGCTGAACCCTAACCCTAACCCTAGGCAGATAAATCAGCCTAGGTATAGGGATGGTGCCAAGGAAAAAGCTGTGAAAGCTGCCATGTTGTTGCACTTTTGTACTCCCCTTGGGATGCCTTGAACAGCTGCAGTGTGCCTGGAGCTAAGGGCTTCCTAGTTTTAAAAATCCTAGCCCTAGGCCTAAGCCTTATAGTAACCCTGGGAAGGTAAGTCAGCCTGGTGTTAGGCGTCTTGCCAAGGAACAAGCCGTGAAAGCAGCCATGTTGTGGCACTTTTGCAATCCCTTTTGGATGCCTTTCACAGCTCCAGTGTGCCTGGAACTCAGGGCTTCCTGCTTTTAAAAATCCTAGCCCTAGGCCGAACCCCAACCCTATGACGAGAAAGGCAAATCAGCCAGGAATTAGGCATGTCCCCAAGGAAAAAGCTGTGGAGGCAGGCATGTTGTGGTACTTTTGCGCTCTTCTTGGCTAGTCCTTCGCAGCTGCTGTGTTCTTGGAACTCAGGGCTTTCTGGTTAATAGAACCCTTACCCTAGGCGTAACTCAAACCTTAACCCTAGGAAGGAAAATCAGCCTATGGTTCGGGATGGTCTCATGGAAATATCAGTGGTGGCAGCCAAGTTGCGTCACTTTTGCGCTCCCCTTTGGATGCCTTTCGCAGCTGCAGTGTGCCTGGAGCCCAGGGCTTCCTGGTTTTAAAAGTCCTAGGCCTAAGCCTAACAGTAACCCTAGGAAGGTAAATCAGCCGGGTATTAGGGTTCTTCCTAAGGGAAAAGCCGTGAAAGCAGCCATGTTGTGGCACTTCTGCACTCCCTTTGGGATGCCTTTGGCAGATGAAGTAAGCCTGGAACTCAGGGCTTCCTGGTTAAAAAAATTCAAGCCCTAGGCTGAACCCTAACCCTAACCCTAGGCAGATAAATCAGCCCAGGTATAGGGATGGTGCCAAGGAAAAAGCTGTGAAAGCTGCCATGTTGTTGCACTATTGTACTCCCCTTGGGATGCCTTGAACAGCTGCAGTGTGCCTGGAGCTAAGGGCTTCCTAGTTTCAAAAATCCTAGCCCTAGGCCTAAGCCTAACAGTAACCCTGGGAAAGTAAATCAGCCTGATGTTAGGCTTCTTGCCAAGGAAAAAGCCGTGAAAGCAGCCATGTTGTGGCACTTCTGCACTCCCTTTGGGATGCCTTTGGCAGATGAAGTAAGCCTGGAACTCAGGGCTTCCTGGTTAAAGAAATCCAAGCCCTAGGCTGAACCCTAACCCTAACCCTAGGCAGATAAATCAGCCTAGGTATAGGGATGGTGCCAAGGAAAAAGCTGTGAAAGCTGCCATGTTGTTGCACTTTTGTACTCCCCTTGGGATGCCTTGAACAGCTGCAGTGTGCCTGGAGCTAAGGGCTTCCTAGTTTCAAAAATCCTAGCCCTAGGCCTAAGCCTAACAGTAACCCTGGGAAAGTAAATCAGCCTGGTGTTAGGCTTCTTGCCAAGGAAAAAGCCGTGAAAGCAGCCATGTTGTGGCACTTTTGCACTCCCTTTTGGATGCCTTTCACAGCTCCAGTGTGCCTGGAACTCAGGGCTTCCTGCTTTTAAAAATCCTAGCCCTAGGCCGAACCCCAACCCTAAGACGAGAAAGGCAAATCAGCCAGGAATTAGGCATGTCCACAAGGAAAAAGCTGTGGAGGCAGGCATGTTGTGGTACTTTTGCGCTCTTCTTGGCTAGTCCTTCGCAGCTGCTGTGTTCTTGGAACTCAGGGCTTTCTGGTTAATAGAACCCTTACCCTAGGCGTAACTCAAACCTTAACCCTAGGAAGGAAAATCAGCCTATGGTTCGGGATGGTCTCATGGAAATATCAGTGGTGGCAGCCAAGTTGCGTCACTTTTGCGCTCTCCTTGGGATGCCTTTTGCAGCTGCAGTGTGCCTGGAGCCCAGGGCTTCCTGGTTTTAAAAGTCCTAGGCCTAAGCCTAACAGTAACCCTAGGAAGGTAAATCAGCCGGGTATTAGGGTTCTTCCTAAGGGAAAAGCCGTGAAAGCAGCCATGTTGTGGCACTTCTGCACTCCCTTTGGGATGCCTTTGGCAGATGAAGTAAGCCTGGAACTCAGGGCTTCCTGGTTAAAGAAATCCAAGCCCTAGGCTGAACCCTAACCCTAACCCTAGGCAGATAAATCAGCCCAGGTATAGGGATGGTGCCAAGGAAAAAGCTGTGAAAGCTGCCATGTTGTTGCACTTTTGTACTCCCCTTGGGATGCCTTGAACAGCTGCAGTGTGCCTGGAGCCCAGGGCTTCCTAGTTTCAAAAATCCTAGCCCTAGGCCTAAGCCTAACAGTAACCCTGGGAAAGTAAATCAGCCTGATGTTAGGTTTCTTGCCAAGGAAAAAGCCGTGAAAGCAGCCATGTTGTGGCACTTTTGCACTCCCTTTTGGATGCCTTTCACAGCTCCAGTGTGCCTGGAACTCAGGGCTTCCTGCTTTTAAAAATCCTAGCCCTAGGCCGAACCCCAACCCTAAGACGAGAAAGGCAAATCAGCCAGGAATTAGGCATGTCCCCAAGGAAAAAGCTGTGGAGGCAGGCATGTTGTGGTACTTTTGTGCTCTTCTTGGCTAGTCCTTCGCAGCTGCTGTGTTCTTGGAACTCAGGGCTTTCTGGTTAATAGAACCCTTACCCTAGGCGTAACTCAAACCTTAACCCTAGGAAGGAAAATCAACCTATGGTTCGGGATGGTCTCATGGAAATATCAGTGGTGGCAGCCAAGTTGCGTCACTTTTGCGCTCCCCTTGGGATGCCTTTCGCAGCTGCAGTGTGCCTGGAGCCCAGGGCTTCCTGGTTTTAAAAGTCCTAGGCCTAAGCCTAACAGTAACCCTAGGAAGGTAAATCAGCCGGGTATTAGGGTTCTTCCTAAGGGAAAAGCCGTGAAAGCAGCCATGTTGTTGCACTTTTGTAGTCCCCTTGGGATGCCTTGAACAGCTGCAGTGTGCCTGGAGCTAAGGGCTTCCTAGTTTCAAAAATCCTAGCCCTAGGCCTAAGCCTAACAGTAACCCTGGGAAAGTAAATCAGCCTGGTGTTAGGCTTCTTGCCAAGGAAAAAGCTGTGAAAGCTGCCATGTTGTTGCACTTTTGTACTCCCCTTGGGATGCCTTGAACAGCTGCAGTGTGCCTGGAGCTAAGGGCCTCCTAGTTTCAAAAATCCTAGCCCTAGGCCTAAGCCTAACAGTAACCCTGGGAAAGTAAATCAGCCTGGTGTTAGGCTTCTTGCCAAGGAAAAAGCCGTGAAAGCAGCCATGTTGTGGCACTTTTGCACTCCCTTTTGGATGCCTTTCACAGCTGCAGTGTGCCTGGAACTCAGGGCTTCCTGCTTTTAAAAATCCTAGCCCTAGGCCGAACCGCAACCCTAAGACGAGAAAGGCAAATCAGCCAGGAATTAGGCATGTCCCCAAGGAAAAAGCTGTGGAGGCAGGCATGTTGTGGTACTTTTGCGCTCTTCTTGGCTAGTCCTTCGCAGCTGCTGTGTTCTTGGAACTCAGGGCTTTCTGGTTAATAGACCCTTACCCTAGGCGTAACTCAAACCTTAACCCTAGGAAGGAAAATCAACCTATGGTTCGGGATGGTCTCATGGAAATATCAGTGGTGGCAGCCAAGTTGCGTCACTTTTGCGCTCCCCTTGGGATGCCTTTCGCAGCTGCAGTGTGCCTGGAGCCCAGGGCTTCCTGGTTTTAAAAGTCCTAGGCCTAAGCCTAACAGTAACCCTAGGAAGGTAAATCAGCCGGGTATTAGGGTTCTTCCTAAGGGAAAAGCCGTGAAAGCAGCCATGTTGTGGCACTTCTGCACTCCCTTTGGGATGCCTTTGGCAGATGAAGTAAGCCTGGAACTCAGGGCTTCCTGGTTAAAGAAATTCAAGCCCTAGGCTGAACCCTAACCCTAACCCTAGGCAGATAAATCAGCCTAGGTATAGGGATGGTGCCAAGGAAAAAGCTGTGAAAGCTGCCATGTTGTTGCACTTTTGTACTCCCCTTGGGATGCCTTGAACAGCTGCAGTGTGCCTGGAGCTAAGGGCTTCCTAGTTTTAAAAATCCTAGCCCTAGGCCTAAGCCTAATAGTAACCCTGGGAAGGTAAGTCAGCCTGGTGTTAGGCGTCTTGCCAAGGAACAAGCCGTGAAAGCAGCCATGTTGTGGCACTTCTGCACTCCCTTTGGGATGCCTTTGGCAGCTGAAGTAAGCCTGGAACTCAGGGCTTCCTGGTTAAAGAAATCCAAGCCCTAGGCTGAACCCTAACCCTAACCCTAGGCAGATAAATCAGCCTAGGTATAGGGATGGTGCCAAGGAAAAAGCTGTGAAAGCTGCCATGTTGTTGCACTATTGTACTCCCCTTGGGATGCCTTGAACAGCTGCAGTGTGCCTGGAGCTAAGGGCTTCCTAGTTTCAAAAATCCTAGCCCTAGGCCTAAGCCTAACAGTAACCCTGGGAAAGTATGTCAGCCTGATATTAGGCTTCTTGCCAAGGAAAAAGCCGTGAAAGCAGCCATGTTGTGGCACTTTTGCACTCCCTTTTGGATGCCTTTCACAGCTCCAGTGTGCCTGGAACTCAGGGCTTCCTGATTTTAAAAATCCTAGCCCTAGGCCGAACCCCAACCCTAAGACGAGAAAGGCAAATCAGCCAGGAATTAGGCATGTCCCCAAGGAAAAAGCTGTGGAGGCAGGCATGTTGTGGTACTTTTGCGCTCTTCTTGGCTAGTCCTTCGCAGCTGCTGTGTTCTTGGAACTCAGGGCTTTCTGGTTAATAGAACCCTTACCCTAGGCGTAACTCAAACCTTAACCCTAGGAAGGAAAATCAGCCTATGGTTCGGGATGGTCTCATGGAAATATCAGTGGTGGCAGCCAAGTTGCGTCACTTTTGCGCTCCCCTTGGGATGCCTTTCACAGCTGCAGTGTGCCTGGAGCCCAGGGCTTCCTGGTTTTAAAAGTCCTAGGCCTAAGCCTAACAGTAACCCTAGGAAGGTAAATCAGCCGGGTATTAGGGTTCTTCCTAAGGGAAAAGCCGTGAAAGCAGCCATGTTGTGGCACTTCTGCACTCCCTTTGGGATGCCTTTGGCAGATGAAGTAAGCCTGGAACTCAGGGCTTCCTGGTTAAAAAAAATTCAAGCCCTAGGCTGAACCCTAACCCTAACCCTAGGCAGATAAATCAGCCTAGGTATAGGGATGGTGCCAAGGAAAAAGCTGTGAAATCTGCCATGTTGTTGCACTTTTGTACTCCCCTTGGGATGCCTTGAACAGCTGCAGTGTGCCTGGAGCCCAGGGCTTCCTAGTTTTAAAAATCCTAGCCCTAGGCCTAAGCCTAACAGTAACCCTGGGAAGGCAAATCAGCCTGGTGTTAGGCTTCTTGCCAAGGAAAAAGCCGTGAAAGCAGCCATGTTGTGGCACTTTTGCACTCCCTTTTGGATGCCTTTCACAGCTCCAGTGTGCCTGGAACTCAGGGCTTCCTGATTTTAAAAATCCTAGCCCTAGGCCGAACCCCAACCCTAAGACGAGAAAGGCAAATCAGCCAGGAATTAGGCATGTCCCCAAGGAAAAAGCTGTGGAGGCAGGCATGTTGTGGTACTTTTGCGCTCTTCTTGGCTAGTCCTTCGCAGCTGCTGTGTTCTTGGAACTCAGGGCTTTCTGGTTAATAGAACCCTTACCCTAGGCGTAACTCAAACCTTAACCCTAGGAAGGAAAATCAACCTATGGTTCGGGATGGTCTCATGGAAATATCAGTGGTGGCAGCCAAGTTGCGTCACTTTTGCGCTCCCCTTGGGATGCCTTTCGCAGCTGCAGTGTGCCTGGAGCCCAGGGCTTCCTGGTTTTAAAAGTCCTAGGCCTAAGCCTAACAGTAACCCTAGGAAGGTAAATCAGCCGGGTATTAGGGTTCTTCCTAAGGGAAAAGCCGTGAAAGCAGCCATGTTGTTGCACTTTTGTAGTCCCCTTGGGATGCCTTGAACAGCTGCAGTGTGCCTGGAGCTAAGGGCTTCCTGGTAAAAAAAATTCAAGCCCTAGGCTGAACCCTAACCCTAACCCTAGGCAGATAAATCAGCCCAGGTATAGGGATGGTGCCAAGGAAAAAGCTGTGAAAGCTGCCATGTTGTTGCACTATTGTACTCCCCTTGGGATGCCTTGAACAGCTGCAGTGTGCCTGGAGCTAAGGGCTTCCTAGTTTCAAAAATCCTAGCCCTAGGCCTAAGCCTAACAGTAACCCTGGGAAAGTAAATCAGCCTGATGTTAGGTTTCTTGCCAAGGAAAAAGCCGTGAAAGCAGCCATGTTGTGGCACTTCTGCACTCCCTTTGGGATGCCTTTGGCAGATGAAGTAAGCCTGGAACTCAGGGCTTCCTGGTTAAAGAAATCCAAGCCCTAGGCTGAACCCTAACCCTAACCCTAGGCAGATAAATCAGCCTAGGTATAGGGATGGTGCCAAGGAAAAAGCTGTGAAAGCTGCCATGTTGTTGCACTTTTGTACTCCCCTTGGGATGCCTTGAACAGCTGCAGTGTGCCTGGAGCTAAGGGCTTCCTAGTTTCAAAAATCCTAGCCCTAGGCCTAAGCCTAACAGTAACCCTGGGAAAGTAAATCAGCCTGGTGTTAGGCTTCTTGCCAAGGAAAAAGCCGTGAAAGCAACCATGTTGTGGCACTTTTGCACTCCCTTTTGGATGACTTTCACAGCTCCAGTGTGCCTGGAACTCAGGGCTTCCTGATTTTAAAAATCCTAGCCCTAGGCCGAACCCCAACCCTAAGACGAGAAAGGCAAATCAGCCAGGAATTAGGCATGTCCCCAAGGAAAAAGCTGTGGAGGCAGGCATGTTGTGGTACTTTTGCGCTCTTCTTGGCTAGTCCTTCGCAGCTGCTGTGTTCTTGGAACTCAGGGCTTTCTGGTTAATAGAACCCTTACCCTAGGCGTAACTCAAACCTTAACCCTAGGAAGGAAAATCAGCCTATGGTTCGGGATGGTCTCATGGAAATATCAGTGGTGGCAGCCAAGTTGCGTCACTTTTGCGCTCCCCTTGGGATGCCTTTTGCAGCTGCAGTGTGCCTGGAGCCCAGGGCTTCCTGGTTTTAAAAGTCCTAGGCCTAAGCCTAACAGTAACCCTAGGAAGGTAAATCAGCCGGGTATTAGGGTTCTTCCTAAGGGAAAAGCCGTGAAAGCAGCCATGTTGTGGCACTTCTGCACTCCCTTTGGGATGCCTTTGGCAGATGAAGTAAGCCTGGAACTCAGGGCTTCCTGGTTAAAGAAATCCAAGCCCTAGGCTGAACCCTAACCCTAACCCTAGGCAGATAAATCAGCCTAGGTATAGGGATAGTGCCAAGGAAAAAGCTGTGAAAGCTGCCATGTTGTTGCACTTTTGTACTCCCCTTGGGATGCCTTGAACAGCTGCAGTGTGCCTGGAGCCCAGGGCTTCCTAGTTTCAAAAATCCTAGCCCTAGGCCTAAGCCTAACAGTAACCCTGGGAAAGTAAATCAGCCTGATGTTAGGCTTCTTGCCAAGGAAAAAGCCATGAAACAGCCATGTTGTGGCACTTTTGCACTCCCTTTTGGATGCCTTTCACAGCTCCAGTGTGCCTGGAACTCAGGGCTTCCTGATTTTAAAAATCCTAGCCCTAGGCCGAACCGCAACCCTAAGACGAGAAAGGCAAATCAGCCAGGAATTAGGCATGTCCCCAAGGAAAAAGCTGTGGAGGCAGGCATGTTGTGGTACTTTTGCGCTCTTCTTGGCTAGTCCTTCGCAGCTGCTGTGTTCTTGGAACTCAGGGCTTTCTGGTTAATAGACCCTTACCCTAGGCGTAACTCAAACCTTAACCCTAGGAAGGAAAATCAGCCTATGGTTCGGGATGGTCTCATGGAAATATCAGTGGTGGCAGCCAAGTTGCGTCACTTTTGCGCTCCCCTTGGGATGCCTTTTGCAGCTGCAGTGTGCCTGGAGCCCAGGGCTTCCTGGTTTTAAAAGTCCTAGGCCTAAGCCTAACAGTAACCCTAGGAAGGTAAATCAGCCGGGTATTAGGGTTCTTCCTAAGGGAAAAGCCGTGAAAGCAGCCATGTTGTGGCACTTCTGCACTCCCTTTGGGATGCCTTTGGCAGATGAAGTAAGCCTGGAACTCAGGGCTTCCTGGTTAAAGAAATCCAAGCCCTAGGCTGAACCCTAACCCTAACCCTAGGCAGATAAATCAGCCTAGGTATAGGGATGGTGCCAAGGAAAAGCTGTGAAAGCTGCCATGTTGTTGCACTTTTGCACTCCCCTTGGGATGCCTTGAACAGCTGCAGTGTGCCTGGAGCTAAGGGCTTCCTAGTTTCAAAAATCCTAGCCCTAGGCCTAAGCCTAACAGTAACCCTGGGAAAGTAAATCAGCCTGGTGTTAGGCTTCTTGCCAAGGAAAAAGCCGTGAAAGCAGCCATGTTGTGGCACTTCTGCACTCCCTTTGGGATGCCTTTGGCAGATGAAGTAAGCCTGGAACTCAGGGCTTCCTGGTTAAAGAAATCCAAGCCCTAGGCTGAACCCTAACCCTAACCCTAGGCAGATAAATCAGCCTAGGTATAGGGATGGTGCCAAGGAAAAAGCTGTGAAAGCTGCCATGTTGTTGCACTTTTGTACTCCCCTTGGGATGCCTTGAACAGCTGCAGTGTGCCTGGAGCTAAGGGCTTCCTAGTTTCAAAAATCCTAGCCCTAGGCCTAAGCCTAACAGTAACCCTGGGAAAGTATGTCAGCCTGGTGTTAGGCTTCTTGCCAAGGAAAAAGCCGTGAAAGCAGCCATGTTGTGGCACTTTTGCACTCCCTTTTGGATGCCTTTCACAGCTCCAGTGTGCCTGGAACTCAGGGCTTCCTGCTTTTAAAAATCCTAGCCCTAGGCCGAACCCCAACCCTATGACGAGAAAGGCAAATCAGCCAGGAATTAGGCATGTCCCCAAGGAAAAAGCTGTGGAGGCAGGCATGTTGTGGTACTTTTGCGCTCTTCTTGGCTAGTCCTTCGCAGCTGCTGTGTTCTTGGAACTCAGGGCTTTCTGGTTAATAGAACCCTTACCCTAGGCGTAACTCAAACCTTAACCCTAGGAAGGAAAATCAGCCTATGGTTCGGGATGGTCTCATGGAAATATCAGTGGTGGCAGCCAAGTTGCGTCACTTTTGCGCTCCCCTTGGGATGCCTTTTGCAGCTGCAGTGTGCCTGGAGCCCAGGGCTTCCTGGTTTTAAAAGTCCTAGGCCTAAGCCTAACAGTAACCCTAGGAAGGTAAATCAGCCGGGTATTAGGGTTCTTCCTAAGGGAAAAGCCGTGAAAGCAGCCATGTTGTGGCACTTCTGCACTCCCTTTGGGATGCCTTTGGCAGATGAAGTAAGCCTGGAACTCAGGGCTTCCTGGTAAAAAAAATTCAAGCCCTAGGCTGAACCCTAACCCTAACCCTAGGCAGATAAATCAGCCTAGGTATAGGGATGGTGCCAAGGAAAAAGCTGTGAAAGCTGCCATGTTGTTGCACTTTTGTACTCCCCTTGGGATGCCTTGAACAGCTGCAGTGTGCCTGGAGCTAAGGGCTTCCTAGTTTCAAAAATCCTAGCCCTAGGCCTAAGCCTAACAGTAACCCTGGGAAAGTAAATCAGCCTGATGTTAGGCTTCTTGCCAAGGAAAAAGCCGTGAAAGCAGCCATGTTGTGGCACTTTTGCACTCCCTTTTGGATGCCTTTCACAGCTCCAGTGTGCCTGGAACTCAGGGCTTCCTGATTTTAAAAATCCTAGCCCTAGGCCGAACCCCAACCCTAAGACGAGAAAGGCAAATCAGCCAGGAATTAGGCATGTCCCCAAGGAAAAAGCTGTGGAGGCAGGCATGTTGTGGTACTTTTGCGCTCTTCTTGGCTAGTCCTTCGCAGCTGCTGTGTTCTTGGAACTCAGGGCTTTCTGGTTAATAGAACCCTTACCCTAGGCGTAACTCAAACCTTAACCCTAGGAAGGAAAATCAGCCTATGGTTCGGGATGGTCTCATGGAAATATCAGTGGTGGCAGCCAAGTTGCGTCACTTTTGCGCTCCCCTTGGGATGCCTTTCGCAGCTGCAGTGTGCCTGGAGCCCAGGGCTTCCTGGTTTTAAAAGTCCTAGGCCTAAGCCTAACAGTAACCCTAGGAAGGTAAATCAGCCGGGTATTAGGGTTCTTCCTAAGGGAAAAGCCGTGAAAGCAGCCATGTTGTGGCACTTCTGCACTCCCTTTGGGATGCCTTTGGCAGATGAAGTAAGCCTGGAACTCAGGGCTTCCTGGTTAAAGAAATCCAAGCCCTAGGCTGAACCCTAACCCTAACCCTAGGCAGATAAATCAGCCTAGGTATAGGGATGGTGCCAAGGAAAAAGCTGTGAAAGCTGCCATGTTGTTGCACTTTTGTACTCCCCTTGGGATGCCTTGAACAGCTGCAGTGTGCCTGGAGCTAAGGGCTTCCTAGTTTCAAAAATCCTAGCCCTAGGCCTAAGCCTAACAGTAACCCTGGGAAAGTAAATCAGCCTGATGTTAGGCTTCTTGCCAAGGAAAAAGCCATGAAACAGCCATGTTGTGGCACTTTTGCACTCCCTTTTGGATGCCTTTCACAGCTCCAGTGTGCCTGGAACTCAGGGCTTCCTGATTTTAAAAATCCTAGCCCTAGGCCGAACCCCAACCCTAAGACGAGAAAGGCAAATCAGCCAGGAATTAGGCATGTCCCCAAGGAAAAAGCTGTGGAGGCAGGCATGTTGTGCTACTTTTGCGCTCTTCTTGGCTAGTCCTTCGCAGCTGCTGTGTTCTTGGAACTCAGGGCTTTCTGGTTAATAGACCCTTACCCTAGGCGTAACTCAAACCTTAACCCTAGGAAGGAAAATCAGCCTATGGTTCGGGATGGTCTCATGGAAATATCAGTGGTGGCAGCCAAGTTGCGTCACTTTTGCGCTCCCCTTGGGATGCCTTTTGCAGCTGCAGTGTGCCTGGAGCCCAGGGCTTCCTGGTTTTAAAAGTCCTAGGCCTAAGCCTAACAGTAACCCTAGGAAGGTAAATCAGCCGGGTATTAGGGTTCTTCCTAAGGGAAAAGCCGTGAAAACAGCCATGTTGTGGCACTTCTGCACTCCCTTTGGGATGCCTTTGGCAGATGAAGTAAGCCTGGAACTCAGGGCTTCCTGGTTAAAGAAATCCAAGCCCTAGGCTGAACCCTAACCCTAACCCTAGGCAGATAAATCAGCCTAGGTATAGGGATGGTGCCAAGGAAAAGCTGTGAAAGCTGCCATGTTGTTGCACTTTTGCACTCCCCTTGGGATGCCTTTTGCAGCTGCAGTGTGCCTGGAGCCCAGGGCTTCCTGGTTTTAAAAGTCCTAGGCCTAAGCCTAACAGTAACCCTAGGAAGGTAAATCAGCCGGGTATTAGGGTTCTTCCTAAGGGAAAAGCCGTGAAAGCAGCCATGTTGTGGCACTTCTGCACTCCCTTTGGGATGCCTTTGGCAGATGAAGTAAGCCTGGAACTCAGGGCTTCCTGGTTAAAGAAATCCAAGCCCTAGGCTGAACCCTAACCCTAACCCTAGGCAGATAAATCAACCTAGGTATAGGGATGGTGCCAAGGAAAAAGCTGTGAAAGCTGCCATGTTGTTGCACTTTTGTACTCCCCTTGGGATGCCTTGAACAGCTGCAGTGTGCCTGGAGCCCAGGGCTTCCTAGTTTCAAAAATCCTAGCCCTAGGCCTAAGCCTAACAGTAACCCTGGGAAAGTATGTCAGCCTGGTGTTAGGCTTCTTGCCAAGGAAAAAGCCGTGAAAGCAGCCATGTTGTGGCACTTTTGCACTCCCTTTTGGATGCCTTTCACAGCTCCAGTGTGCCTGGAACTCAGGGCTTCCTGCTTTTAAAAATCCTAGCCCTAGGCCAAACCCCAACCCTAAGACGAGAAAGGCAAATCAGCCAGGAATTAGGCATGTCCCCAAGGAAAAAGCTGTGGAGGCAGGCATGTTGTGGTACTTTTGCGCTCTTCTTGGCTAGTCCTTCGCAGCTGCTGTGTTCTTGGAACTCAGGGCTTTCTGGTTAATAGAACCCTTACCCTAGGCGTAACTCAAACCTTAACCCTAGGAAGGAAAATCAACCTATGGTTCGGGATGGTCTCATGGAAATATCAGTGGTGGCAGCCAAGTTGCGTCACTTTTGCGCTCCCCTTGGGATGCCTTTTGCAGCTGCAGTGTGCCTGGAGCCCAGGGCTTCCTGGTTTTAAAAGTCCTAGGCCTAAGCCTAACAGTAACCCTAGGAAGGTAAATCAGCCGGGTATTAGGGTTCTTCCTAAGGGAAAAGCCGTGAAAGCAGCCATGTTGTGGCACTTCTGCACTCCCTTTGGGATGCCTTTGGCAGATGAAGTAAGCCTGGAACTCAGGGCTTCCTGGTTAAAGAAATCCAAGCCCTAGGCTGAACCCTAACCCTAACCCTAGGCAGATAAATCAGCCTAGGTATAGGGATGGTGCCAAGGAAAAAGCTGTGAAAGCTGCCATGTTGTTGCACTTTTGTACTCCCCTTGGGATGCCTTGAACAGCTGCAGTGTGCCTGGAGCTAAGGGCTTCCTAGTTTCAAAAATCCTAGCCCTAGGCCTAAGCCTAACAGTAACCCTGGGAAAGTAAATCAGCCTGATGTTAGGCTTCTTGCCAAGGAAAAAGCCGTGAAAGCAGCCATGTTGTGGCACTTTTGCACTCCCTTTTGGATGCCTTTCACAGCTCCAGTGTGCCTGGAACTCAGGGCTTCCTGCTTTTAAAAATCCTAGCCCTAGGCCGAACCCCAACCCTAAGACGAGAAAGGCAAATCAGCCAGGAATTAGGCATGTCCCCAAGGAAAAAGCTGTGGAGGCAGGCATGTTGTGGTACTTTTGCGCTCTTCTTGGCTAGTCCTTCGCAGCTGCTGTGTTCTTGGAACTCAGGGCTTTCTGGTTAATAGAACCCTTACCCTAGGCGTAACTCAAACCTTAACCCTAGGAAGGAAAATCAACCTACGGTTCGGGATGGTCTCATGGAAATATCAGTGGTGGCAGCCAAGTTGCGTCACTTTTGCGCTCCCCTTGGGATGCCTTTTGCAGCTGCAGTGTGCCTGGAGCCCAGGGCTTCCTGGTTTTAAAAGTCCTAGGCCTAAGCCTAACAGTAACCCTAGGAAGGTAAATCAGCCGGGTATTAGGGTTCTTCCTAAGGGAAAAGCCGTGAAAGCAGCCATGTTGTGGCACTTCTGCACTCCCTTTTGGATGCCTTTCACAGCTGCAGTGTGCCTGGAACTCAGGGCTTCCTGATTTTAAAAATCCTAGCCCTAGGCCGAACCCCAACCCTAAGACGAGAAAGGCAAATCAGCCAGGAATTAGGCATGTCCCCAAGGAAAAAGCTGTGGAGGCAGGCATGTTGTGCTACTTTTGCGCTCTTCTTGGCTAGTCCTTCGCAGCTGCTGTGTTCTTGGAACTCAGGGCTTTCTGGTTAATAGACCCTTACCCTAGGCGTAACTCAAACCTTCAGCCTAGGAAGGAAAATCAACCTATGGTTCGGGATGGTCTCATGGAAATATCAGTGGTGGCAGCCAAGTTGCGTCACTTTTGCGCTCCCCTTGAGATGCCTTTCGCAGCTGCAGTGTGCCTGGAGCCCAGGGCTTCCTGGTTTTAAAAGTCCAAGGCCTAAGCCTAACAGTAACCCTAGGAAGGTAAATCAGCCGGGTATTAGGGCTCTTTCTAAGGGAAAAGCCGTGAAAGCAGCCATGTTGTGGCACTTCTGCACTCCCTTTGGGATGCCTTTGGCAGATGAAGTAAGCCTGGAACTCAGGGCTTCCTGGTTAAAAAAATTCAAGCCCTAGGCTGAACCCTAACCCTAACCCTAGGCAGATAAATCAGCCTAGGTATAGGGATGGTGCCAAGGAAAAAGCTGTGAAAGCTGCCATGTTGTTGCACTTTTGTACTCCCCTTGGGATGCCTTGAACAGCTGCAGTGTGCCTGGAGCCCAGGGCTTCCTAGTTTCAAAAATCCTAGCCCTAGGCCTAAGCCTAACAGTAACCCTGGGAAAGTATGTCAGCCTGGTGTTAGGCTTCTTGCCAAGGAAAAAGCCGTGAAAGCAGCCATGTTGTGGCACTTTTGCACTCCCTTTTGGATGCCTTTCACAGCTCCAGTGTGCCTGGAACTCAGGGCTTCCTGATTTTAAAAATCCTAGCCCTAGGCCGAACCGCAACCCTAAGACGAGAAAGGCAAATCAGCCAGGAATTAGGCATGTCCCCAAGGAAAAAGCTGTGGAGGCAGGCATGTTGTGGTACTTTTGCGCTCTTCTTGGCTAGTCCTTCGCAGCTGCTGTGTTCTTGGAACTCAGGGCTTTCTGGTTAATAGAACCCTTACCCTAGGCGTAACTCAAACCTTAAGCCTAGGAAGGAAAATCAACCTATGGTTCGGGATGGTCTCATGGAAATATCAGTGGTGGCAGCCAAGTTGCGTCACTTTTGCGCTCCCCTTGAGATGCCTTTCGCAGCTGCAGTGTGCCTGGAGCCCAGGGCTTCCTGGTTTTAAAAGTCCTAGGCCTAAGCCTAACAGTAACCCTAGGAAGGTAAATCAGCCGGGTATTAGGGTTCTTTCTAAGGGAAAAGCCGTGAAAGCAGCCATGTTGTGGCACTTCTGCACTCCCTTTGGGATGCCTTTGGCAGATGAAGTAAGCCTGGAACTCAGGGCTTCCTGGTTAAAGAAATCCAAGCCCTAGGCTGAACCCTAACCCTAACCCTAGGCAGATAAATCAGCCTAGGTATAGGGATGGTGCCAAGGAAAAAGCTGTGAAAGCTGCCATGTTGTTGCACTATTGTACTCCCCTTGGGATGCCTTGAACAGCTGCAGTGTGCCTGGAGCTAAGGGCTTCCTAGTTTCAAAAATCCTAGCCCTAGGCCTAAGCCTAACAGTAACCCTGGGAAAGTAAATCAGCCTGATGTTAGGCTTCTTGCCAAGGAAAAAGCCGTGAAAGCAGCCATGTTGTGGCACTTTTGCACTCCCTTTTGGATGCCTTTCACAGCTGCAGTGTGCCTGGAACTCAGGGCTTCCTGATTTTAAAAATCCTAGCCCTAGGCCGAACCCCAACCCTAAGACGAGAAAGGCAAATCAGCCAGGAATTAGGCATGTCCCCAAGGAAAAAGCTGTGGAGGCAGGCATGTTGTGGTACTTTTGCGCTCTTCTTGGCTAGTCCTTCGCAGCTGCTGTGTTCTTGGAACTCAGGGCTTTCTGGTTAATAGACCCTTACCCTAGGCGTAACTCAAACCTTAAGCCTAGGAAGGAAAATCAACCTATGGTTCGGGATGGTCTCATGGAAATATCAGTGGTGGCAGCCAAGTTGCGTCACTTTTGCGCTCCCCTTGAGATGCCTTTCGCAGCTGCAGTGTGCCTGGAGCCCAGGGCTTCCTGGTTTTAAAAGTCCTAGGCCTAAGCCTAACAGTAACCCTAGGAAGGTAAATCAGCCGGGTATTAGGGTTCTTTCTAAGGGAAAAGCCGTGAAAGCAGCCATGTTGTGGCACTTCTGCACTCCCTTTGGGATGCCTTTGGCAGATGAAGTAAGCCTGGAACTCAGGGCTTCCTGGTTAAAAAAATTCAAGCCCTAGGCTGAACCCTAACCCTAACCCTAGGCAGATAAATCAGCCCAGGTATAGGGATGGTGCCAAGGAAAAAGCTGTGAAAGCTGCCATGTTGTTGCACTTTTGTACTCCCCTTGGGATGCCTTGAACAGCTGCAGTGTGCCTGGAGCTAAGGGCTTCCTAGTTTCAAAAATCCTAGCCCTAGGCCTAAGCCTAACAGTAACCCTGGGAAAGTAAATCAGCCTGATGTTAGGCTTCTTGCCAAGGAAAAAGCCGTGAAAGCAGCCATGTTGTGGCACTTCTGCACTCCCTTTGGGATGCCTTTGGCAGATGAAGTAAGCCTGGAACTCAGGGCTTCCTGGTTAAAGAAATCCAAGCCCTAGGCTGAACCCTAACCCTAACCCTAGGCAGATAAATCAGCCTAGGTATAGGGATGGTGCCAAGGAAAAAGCTGTGAAAGCTGCCATGTTGTTGCACTTTTGTACTCCCCTTGGGATGCCTTGAACAGCTGCAGTGTGCCTGGAGCCCAGGGCTTCCTAGTTTTAAAAATCCTAGCCCTAGGCCTAAGCCTAACAGTAACCCTGGGAAGGCAAATCAGCCTGGTGTTAGGCTTCTTGCCAAGGAAAAAGCCGTGAAAGCAGCCATGTTGTGGCACTTTTGCACTCCCTTTTGGATGCCTTTCACAGCTCCAGTGTGCCTGGAACTCAGGGCTTCCTGCTTTTAAAAATCCTAGCCCTAGGCCGAACCCCAACCCTAAGACGAGAAAGGCAAATCAGCCAGGAATTAGGCATGTCCCCAAGGAAAAAGCTGTGGAGGCAGGCATGTTGTGGTACTTTTGCGCTCTTCTTGGCTAGTCCTTCGCAGCTGCTGTGTTCTTGGAACTCAGGGCTTGCTGGTTAATAGAACCCTTACCCTAGGCGTAACTCAAACCTTAACCCTAGGAAGGAAAATCAGCCTATGGTTCGGGATGGTCTCATGGAAATATCAGTGGTGGCAGCCAAGTTGCGTCACTTTTGCGCTCTCCTTGGGATGCCTTTTGCAGCTGCAGTGTGCCTGGAGCCCAGGGCTTCCTGGTTTTAAAAGTCCTAGGCCTAAGCCTAACAGTAACCCTAGGAAGGTAAATCAGCCGGGTATTAGGGTTCTTCCTAAGGGAAAAGCCGTGAAAGCAGCCATGTTGTGGCACTTCTGCACTCCCTTTGGGATGCCTTTGGCAGATGAAGTAAGCCTGGAACTCAGGGCTTCCTGGTTAAAGAAATCCAAGCCCTAGGCTGAACCCTAACCCTAACCCTAGGCAGATAAATCAGCCTAGGTATAGGGATGGTGCCAAGGAAAAAGCTGTGAAAGCTGCCATGTTGTTGCACTTTTGTACTCCCCTTGGGATGCCTTGAACAGCTGCAGTGTGCCTGGAGCCCAGGGCTTCCTAGTTTCAAAAATCCTAGCCCTAGGCCTAAGCCTAACAGTAACCCTGGGAAAGTATGTCAGCCTGGTGTTAGGCTTCTTGCCAAGGAAAAAGCCGTGAAAGCAGCCATGTTGTGGCACTTTTGCACTCCCTTTTGGATGCCTTTCACAGCTCCAGTGTGCCTGGAACTCAGGGCTTCCTGCTTTTAAAAATCCTAGCCCTAGGCCGAACCCCAACCCTAAGACGAGAAAGGCAAATCAGCCAGGAATTAGGCATGTCCCCAAGGAAAAAGCTGTGGAGGCAGGCATGTTGTGGTACTTTTGCGCTCTTCTTGGCTAGTCCTTCGCAGCTGCTGTGTTCTTGGAACTCAGGGCTTTCTGGTTAATAGACCCTTACCCTAGGCGTAACTCAAACCTTAACCCTAGGAAGGAAAATCAACCTATGGTTCGGGATGGTCTCATGGAAATATCAGTGGTGGCAGCCAAGTTGCGTCACTTTTGCGCTCCCCTTGGGATGCCTTTTGCAGCTGCAGTGTGCCTGGAGCCCAGGGCTTCCTGGTTTTAAAAGTCCTAGGCCTAAGCCTAACAGTAACCCTAGGAAGGTAAATCAGCCGGGTATTAGGGTTCTTCCTAAGGGAAAAGCCGTGAAAGCAGCCATGTTGTGGCACTTCTGCACTCCCTTTGGGATGCCTTTGGCAGATGAAGTAAGCCTGGAACTCAGGGCTTCCTGGTTAAAGAAATTCAAGCCCTAGGCTGAACCCTAACCCTAACCCTAGGCAGATAAATCAGCCTAGGTATAGGGATGGTGCCAAGGAAAAAGCTGTGAAAGCTGCCATGTTGTTGCACTTTTGTACTCCCCTTGGGATGCCTTGAACAGCTGCAGTGTGCCTGGAGCTAAGGGCTTCCTAGTTTTAAAAATCGTAGCCCTAGGCTTAAGCCTAACAGTAACCCTGGGAAGGTAAGTCAGCCTGGTGTTAGGCGTCTTGCCAAGGAAAAAGCCGTGAAAGCAGCCATGTTGTGGCACTTTTGCAATCCCTTTTGGATGCCTTTCACAGCTCCAGTGTGCCTGGAACTCAGGGCTTCCTGCTTTTAAAAATCCTAGCCCTAGGCCGAACCCCAACCCTATGATGAGAAAGGCAAATCAGCCAGGAATTAGGCATGTCCCCAAGGAAAAAGCTGTGGAGGCAGGCATGTTGTGGTACTTTTGCGCTCTTCTTGGCTAGTCCTTCGCAGCTGCTGTGTTCTTGGAACTCAGGGCTTTCTGGTTAATAGAACCCTTACCCTAGGCGTAACTCAAACCTTAACCCTAGGAAGGAAAATCAACCTATGGTTCGGGATGGTCTCATGGAAATATCAGTGGTGGCAGCCAAGTTGCGTCACTTTTGCGCTGCCCTTGGGATGCCTTTCGCAGCTGCAGTGTGCCTGGAGCCCAGGGCTTCCTGGTTTTAAAAGTCCTAGGCCTAAGCCTAACAGTAACCCTAGGAAGGTAAATCAGCCGGGTATTAGGGTTCTTCCTAAGGGAAAAGCCGTGAAAGCAGCCATGTTGTGGCACTTCTGCACTACCTTTGGGATGCCTTTGGCAGATGAAGTAAGCCTGGAACTCAGGGCTTCCTGGTAAAAAAAATTCAAGCCCTAGGCTGAACCCTAACCCTAACCCTAGGCAGATAAATCAGCCCAGGTATAGGGATGGTGCCAAGGAAAAAGCTGTGAAAGCTGCCATGTTGTTGCACTTTTGTACTCCCCTTGGGATGCCTTGAACAGCTGCAGTGTGCCTGGAGCTAAGGGCTTCCTAGTTTCAAAAATCCTAGCCCTAGGCCTAAGCCTAACAGTAACCCTGGGAAAGTAAATCAGCCTGATGTTAGGCTTCTTGCCAAGGAAAAAGCCGTGAAAGCAGCCATGTTGTGGCACTTCTGCACTCCCTTTGGGATGCCTTTGGCAGATGAAGTAAGCCTGGAACTCAGGGCTTCCTGGTTAAAGAAATCCAAGCCCTAGGCTGAACCCTAACCCTAACCCTAGGCAGATAAATCAGCCTAGGTATAGGGATGGTGCCAAGGAAAAAGCTGTGAAAGCTGCCATGTTGTTGCACTTTTGTACTCCCCTTGGGATGCCTTGAACAGCTGCAGTGTGCCTGGAGCTAAGGGCTTCCTAGTTTCAAAAATCCTAGCCCTAGGCCTAAGCCTAACAGTAACCCTGGGAAAGTAAATCAGCCTGATGTTAGGCTTCTTGCCAAGGAAAAAGCCGTGAAAGCAGCCATGTTGTGGCACTTTTGCACTCCCTTTTGGATGCCTTTCACAGCTCCAGTGTGCCTGGAACTCAGGGCTTCCTGATTTTAAAAATCCTAGCCCTAGGCCGAACCCCAACCCTAAGACGAGAAAGGCAAATCAGCCAGGAATTAGGCATGTCCCCAAGGAAAAAGCTGTGGAGGCAGGCATGTTGTGGTACTTTTGCGCTCTTCTTGGCTAGTCCTTCGCAGCTGATGTGTTCTTGGAACTCAGGGCTTTCTGGTTAATAGAACCCTTACCCTAGGCGTAACTCAAACCTTAACCCTAGGAAGGAAAATCATCCTATGGTTCGGGATGGTCTCATGGAAATATCAGTGGTGGCAGCCAAGTTGCGTCACTTTTGCGCTCCCCTTGGGATGCCTTTCACAGCTGCAGTGTGCCTGGAGCCCAGGGCTTCCTGGTTTTAAAAGTCCTAGGCCTAAGCCTAACAGTAACCCTAGGAAGGTAAATCAGCCGGGTATTAGGGTTCTTCCTAAGGGAAAAGCCGTGAAAGCAGCCATGTTGTTGCACTTTTGTAGTCCCCTTGGGATGCCTTGAACAGCTGCAGTGTGCCTGGAGCTAAGGGCTTCCTAGTTTCAAAAATCCTAGCCCTAGGCCTAAGCCTAACAGTAACCCTGGGAAGGTAAATCAGCCTTATGTTAGGCTTCTTGCCAAGGAAAAAGCCGTGAAAGCAGCCATGTTGTGGCACTTCTGCACTCCCTTTGGGATGCCTTTGGCAGATGAAGTAAGCCTGGAACTCAGGGCTTCCTGGTTAAAGAAATCCAAGCCCTAGGCTGAACCCTAACCCTAACCCTAGGCAGATAAATCAGCCTAGGTATAGGGATGGTGCCAAGGAAAAAGCTGTGAAAGCTGCCATGTTGTTGCACTTTTGTACTCCCCTTGGGATGCCTTGAACAGCTGCAGTGTGCCTGGAGCTAAGGGCTTCCTAGTTTCAAAAATCCTAGCCCTAGGCCTAAGCCTAACAGTAACCCTGGGAAAGTAAATCAGCCTGGTGTTAGGCTTCTTGCCAAGGAAAAAGCTGTGAAAGCTGCCATGTTGTTGCACTTTTGTACTCCCCTTGGGATGCCTTGAACAGCTGCAGTGTGCCTGGAGCTAAGGGCCTCCTAGTTTCAAAAATCCTAGCCCTAGGCCTAAGCCTAACAGTAACCCTGGGAAAGTAAATCAGCCTGGTGTTAGGCTTCTTGCCAAGGAAAAAGCCGTGAAAGCAGCCATGTTGTGGCACTTTTGCACTCCCTTTTGGATGCCTTTCACAGCTCCAGTGTGCCTGGAACTCAGGGCTTCCTGCTTTTAAAAATCCTGGCCCTAGGCCGAACCGCAACCCTAAGACGAGAAAGGCAAATCAGCCAGGAATTAGGCATGTCCCCAAGGAAAAAGCTGTGGAGGCAGGCATGTTGTGGTACTTTTGCGCTCTTCTTGGCTAGTCCTTCGCAGCTGCTGTGTTCTTGGAACTCAGGGCTTGCTGGTTAATAGACCCTTACCCTAGGCGTAACTCAAACCTTAACCCTAGGAAGGAAAATCAACCTATGGTTCGGGATGGTCTCATGGAAATATCAGTGGTGGCAGCCAAGTTGCGTCACTTTTGCGCTCCCCTTGGGATGCCTTTTGCAGCTGCAGTGTGCCTGGAGCCCAGGGCTTCCTGGTTTTAAAAGTCCTAGGCCTAAGCCTAACAGTAACCCTACGAAGGTAAATCAGCCGGGTATTAGGGTTCTTCCTAAGGGAAAAGCCGTGAAAGCAGCCATGTTGTGGCACTTCTGCACTCCCTTTGGGATGCCTTTGGCAGATGAAGTAAGCCTGGAACTCAGGGCTTCCTGGTTAAAGAAATTCAAGCCCTAGGCTGAACCCTAACCCTAACCCTAGGCAGATAAATCAGCCTAGGTATAGGGATGGTGCCAAGGAAAAAGCTGTGAAAGCTGCCATGTTGTTGCACTTTTGTACTCCCCTTGGGATGCCTTGAACAGCTGCAGTGTGCCTGGAGCTAAGGGCTTCCTAGTTTTAAAAATCCTAGCCCTAGGCCTAAGCCTAATAGTAACCCTGGGAAGGTAAGTCAGCCTGGTGTTAGGCGTCTTGCCAAGGAACAAGCCGTGAAAGCAGCCATGTTGTGGCACTTCTGCACTCCCTTTTGGATGCCTTTCACAGCTCCAGTGTGCCTGGAACTCAGGGCTTCCTGCTTTTAAAAATCCTAGCCCTAGGCCGAACCCCAACCCTATGACGAGAAAGGCAAATCAGCCAGGAATTAGGCATGTCCCCAAGGAAAAAGCTGTGGAGGCAGGCATGTTGTGGTACTTTTGCGCTCTTCTTGGCTAGTCCTTCGCAGCTGCTGTGTTCTTGGAACTCAGGGCTTTCTGGTTAATAGAGCCCTTACCCTAGGCGTAACTCAAACCTTAACCCTAGGAAGGAAAATCATCCTATGGTTCGGGATGGTCTCATGGAAATATCAGTGGTGGCAGCCAAGTTGCGTCACTTTTGCGCTCCCCTTTGGATGCCTTTCGCAGCTGCAGTGTGCCTGGAGCCCAGGGCTTCCTGGTTTTAAAAGTCCTAGGCCTAAGCCTAACAGTAACCCTAGGAAGGTAAATCAGCCGGGTATTAGGGTTCTTCCTAAGGGAAAAGCCGTGAAAGCAGCCATGTTGTGGCACTTCTGCACTCCCTTTGGGATGCCTTTGGCAGATGAAGTAAGCCTGGAACTCAGGGCTTCCTGGTAAAAAAAATTCAAGCCCTAGGCTGAACCCTAACCCTAACCCTAGGCAGATAAATCAGCCCAGGTATAGGGATGGTGCCAAGGAAAAAGCTGTGAAAGCTGCCATGTTGTTGCACTTTTGTACTCCCCTTGGGATGCCTTGAACAGCTGCAGTGTGCCTGGAGCTAAGGGCTTCCTAGTTTCAAAAATCCTAGCCCTAGGCCTAAGCCTAACAGTAACCCTGGGAAAGTAAATCAGCCTGATGTTAGGCTTCTTGCCAAGGAAAAAGCCGTGAAAGCAGCCATGTTGTGGCACTTCTGCACTCCCTTTGGGATGCCTTTGGCAGATGAAGTAAGCCTGGAACTCAGGGCTTCCTGGTTAAAGAAATCCAAGCCCTAGGCTGAACCCTAACCCTAACCCTAGGCAGATAAATCAGCCTAGGTATAGGGATGGTGCCAAGGAAAAAGCTGTGAAAGCTGCCATGTTGTTGCACTTTTGTACTCCCCTTGGGATGCCTTGAACAGCTGCAGTGTGCCTGGAGCTAAGGGCTTCCTAGTTTCAAAAATCCTAGCCCTAGGCCTAAGCCTAACAGTAACCCTGGGAAAGTAAATCAGCCTGATGTTAGGCTTCTTGCCAAGGAAAAAGCCGTGAAAGCAGCCATGTTGTGGCACTTTTGCACTCCCTTTTGGATGCCTTTCACAGCTCCAGTGTGCCTGGAACTCAGGGCTTCCTGATTTTAAAAATCCTAGCCCTAGGCCGAACCCCAACCCTAAGACGAGAAAGGCAAATCAGCCAGGAATTAGGCATGTCCCCAAGGAAAAAGCTGTGGAGGCAGGCATGTTGTGGTACTTTTGCGCTCTTCTTGGCTAGTCCTTCGCAGCTGCTGTGTTCTTGGAACTCAGGGCTTTCTGGTTAATAGAACCCTTACCCTAGGCGTAACTCAAACCTTAACCCTAGGAAGGAAAATCATCCTATGGTTCGGGATGGTCTCATGGAAATATCAGTGGTGGCAGCCAAGTTGCGTCACTTTTGCGCTGCCCTTGGGATGCCTTTCACAGCTGCAGTGTGCCTGGAGCCCAGGGCTTCCTGGTTTTAAAAGTCCTAGGCCTAAGCCTAACAGTAACCCTAGGAAGGTAAATCAGCCGGGTATTAGGGTTCTTCCTAAGGGAAAAGCCGTGAAAGCAGCCATGTTGTGGCACTTCTGCACTCCCTTTGGGATGCCTTTGGCAGATGAAGTAAGCCTGGAACTCAGGGCTTCCTGGTTAAAAAAAATTCAAGCCCTAGGCTGAACCCTAACCCTAACCCTAGGCAGATAAATCAGCCCAGGTATAGGGATGGTGCCAAGGAAAAAGCTGTGAAAGCTGCCATGTTGTTGCACTTTTGTACTCCCCTTGGGATGCCTTGAACAGCTGCAGTGTGCCTGGAGCCCAGGGCTTCCTAGTTTTAAAAATCCTAGCCCTAGGCCTAAGCCTAACAGTAACCCTGGGAAGGCAAATCAGCCTGGTGTTAGGCTTCTTGCCAAGGAAAAAGCCGTGAAAGCAGCCATGTTGTGGCACTTTTGCACTCCCTTTTGGATGCCTTTCACAGCTCCAGTGTGCCTGGAACTCAGGGCTTCCTGCTTTTAAAAATCCTAGCCCTAGGCCGAACCCCAACCCTAAGACGAGAAAGGCAAATCAGCCAGGAATTAGGCATGTCCCCAAGGAAAAAGCTGTGGAGGCAGGCATGTTGTGGTACTTTTGCGCTCTTCTTGGCTAGTCCTTCGCAGCTGCTGTGTTCTTGGAACTCAGGGCTTTCTGGTTAATAGACCCTTACCCTAGGCGTAACTCAAACCTTAACCCTAGGAAGGAAAATCAACCTATGGTTCGGGATGGTCTCATGGAAATATCAGTGGTGGCAGCCAAGTTGCGTCACTTTTGCGCTCCCCTTGGGATGCCTTTTGCAGCTGCAGTGTGCCTGGAGCCCAGGGCTTCCTGGTTTTAAAAGTCCTAGGCCTAAGCCTAACAGTAACCCTAGGAAGGTGAATCAGCCGGGTATTAGGGTTCTTCCTAAGGGAAAAGCCGTGAAAGCAGCCATGTTGTGGCACTTCTGCACTCCCTTTGGGATGCCTTTGGCAGATGAAGTAAGCCTGGAACTCAGGGCTTCCTGGTAAAAAAAATTCAAGCCCTAGGCTGAACCCTAACCCTAACCCTAGGCAGATAAATCAGCCCAGGTATAGGGATGGTGCCAAGGAAAAAGCTGTGAAAGCTGCCATGTTGTTGCACTTTTGTACTCCCCTTGGGATGCCTTGAACAGCTGCAGTGTGCCTGGAGCTAAGGGCTTCCTAGTTTCAAAAATCCTAGCCCTAGGCCTAAGCCTAACAGTAACCCTGGGAAAGTAAATCAGCCTGATGTTAGGCTTCTTGCCAAGGAAAAAGCCGTGAAAGCAGCCATGTTGTGGCACTTCTGCACTCCCTTTGGGATGCCTTTGGCAGATGAAGTAAGCCTGGAACTCAGGGCTTCCTGGTTAAAGAAATCCAAGCCCTAGGCTGAACCCTAACCCTAACCCTAGGCAGATAAATCAGCCTAGGTATAGGGATGGTGCCAAGGAAAAAGCTGTGAAAGCTGCCATGTTGTTGCACTTTTGTACTCCCCTTGGGATGCCTTGAACAGCTGCAGTGTGCCTGGAGCTAAGGGCTTCCTAGTTTCAAAAATCCTAGCCCTAGGCCTAAGCCTAACAGTAACCCTGGGAAAGTAAATCAGCCTCGTGTTAGGCTTCTTGCCAAGGAAAAAGCCGTGAAAGCAGCCATGTTGTGGCACTTTTGCACTCCCTTTTGGATGCCTTTCACAGCTGCAGTGTGCCTGGAACTCAGGGCTTCCTGCTTTTAAAAATCCTGGCCCTAGGCCGAACCGCAACCCTATGACGAGAAAGGCAAATCAGCCAGGAATTAGGCATGTCCCCAAGGAAAAAGCTGTGGAGGCAGGCATGTTGTGGTACTTTTGCGCTCTTCTTGGCTAGTCCTTCGCAGCTGCTGTGTTCTTGGAACTCAGGGCTTTCTGGTTAATAGACCCTTACCCTAGGCGTAACTCAAACCTTAACCCTAGGAAGGAAAATCAGCCTATGGTTCGGGATGGTCTCATGGAAATATCAGTGGTGGCAGCCAAGTTGCGTCACTTTTGCGCTCCCCTTTGGATGCCTTTCGCAGCTGCAGTGTGCCTGGAGCCCAGGGCTTCCTGGTTTTAAAAGTCCTAGGCCTAAGCCTAACAGTAACCCTAGGAAGGTAAATCAGCCGGGTATTAGGGTTCTTCCTAAGGGAAAAGCCGTGAAAGCAGCCATGTTGTTGCACTTTTGTAGTCCCCTTGGGATGCCTTGAACAGCTGCAGTGTGCCTGGAGCTAAGGGCTTCCTAGTTTCAAAAATCCTAGCCCTAGGCCTAAGCCTAACAGTAACCCTGGGAAGGTAAATCAGCCTTATGTTAGGCTTCTTGCCAAGGAAAAAGCCGTGAAAGCAGCCATGTTGTGGCACTTCTGCACTCCCTTTGGGATGCCTTTGGCAGATGAAGTAAGCCTGGAACTCAGGGCTTCCTGGTTAAAGAAATCCAAGCCCTAGGCTGAACCCTAACCCTAACCCTAGGCAGATAAATCAGCCTAGGTATAGGGATGGTGCCAAGGAAAAAGCTGTGAAAGCTGCCATGTTGTTGCACTTTTGTACTCCCCTTGGGATGCCTTGAACAGCTGCAGTGTGCCTGGAGCTAAGGGCTTCCTAGTTTCAAAAATCCTAGCCCTAGGCCTAAGCCTAACAGTAACCCTGGGAAAGTAAATCAGCCTGGTGTTAGGCTTCTTGCCAAGGAAAAAGCTGTGAAAGCTGCCATGTTGTTGCACTTTTGTACTCCCCTTGGGATGCCTTGAACAGCTGCAGTGTGCCTGGAGCTAAGGGCCTCCTAGTTTCAAAAATCCTAGCCCTAGGCCTAAGCCTAACAGTAACCCTGGGAAAGTAAATCAGCCTCGTGTTAGGCTTCTTGCCAAGGAAAAAGCCGTGAAAGCAGCCATGTTGTGGCACTTTTGCACTCCCTTTTGGATGCCTTTCACAGCTGCAGTGTGCCTGGAACTCAGGGCTTCCTGCTTTTAAAAATCCTGGCCCTAGGCCGAACCGCAACCCTATGACGAGAAAGGCAAATCAGCCAGGAATTAGGCATGTCCCCAAGGAAAAAGCTGTGGAGGCAGGCATGTTGTGGTACTTTTGCGCTCTTCTTGGGTAGTCCTTCGCAGCTGCTGTGTTCTTGGAACTCAGGGCTTTCTGGTTAATAGACCCTTACCCTAGGCGTAACTCAAACCTTAACCCTAGGAAGGAAAATCTACCTATGGTTCGGGATGGTCTCATGGAAATATCAGTGGTGGCAGCCAAGTTGCGTCACTTTTGCGCTCCCCTTGGGATGCCTTTCACAGCTGCAGTGTGCCTGGAGCCCAGGGCTTCCTGGTTTTAAAAGTCCTAGGCCTAAGCCTAACAGTAACCCTAGGAAGGTAAATCAGCCGGGTATTAGGGTTCTTCCTAAGGGAAAAGCCGTGAAAGCAGCCATGTTGTGGCACTTCTGCACTCCCTTTGGGATGCCTTTGGCAGATGAAGTAAGCCTGGAACTCAGGGCTTCCTGGTTAAAGAAATTCAAGCCCTAGGCTGAACCCTAACCCTAACCCTAGGCAGATAAATCAGCCTAGGTATAGGGATGGTGCCAAGGAAAAAGCTGTGAAAGCTGCCATGTTGTTGCACTTTTGTACTCCCCTTGGGATGCCTTGAACAGCTGCAGTGTGCCTGGAGCTAAGGGCTTCCTAGTTTTAAAAATCGTAGCCCTAGGCCTAAGCCTAATAGTAACCCTGGGAAGGTAAGTCAGCCTGGTGTTAGGCGTCTTGCCAAGGAACAAGCCGTGAAAGCAGCCATGTTGTGGCACTTCTGCACTCCCTTTTGGATGCCTTTCACACCTCCAGTGTGCCTGGAACTCAGGGCTTCCTGCTTTTAAAAATCCTAGCCCTAGGCCGAACCCCAACCCTATGACGAGAAAGGCAAATCAGCCAGGAATTAGGCATGTCCCCAAGGAAAAAGCTGTGGAGGCAGGCATGTTGTGGTACTTTTGCGCTATTCTTGGCTAGTCCTTCGCAGCTGCTGTGTTCTTGGAACTCAGGGCTTTCTGGTTAATAGAACCCTTTCCCTAGGCGTAACTCAAACCTTAACCCTAGGAAGGAAAATCAGCCTATGGTTCGGGATGGTCTCATGGAAATATCAGTGGTGGCAGCCAAGTTGCGTCACTTTTGCGCTCCCCTTGGGATGCCTTTCGCAGCTGCAGTGTGACTGGAGCTAAGGGCTTCCTAGTTTCAAAAATCCTAGCCCTAGGCCTAAGCCTAACAGTAACCCTGGGAAAGTAAATCAGCCTGATGTTAGGCTTCTTGCCAAGGTAAAAGCCGTGAAAGCAGCCATGTTGTGGCACTTCTGCACTCCCTTTGGGATGCCTTTGGCAGATGAAGTAAGCCTGGAACTCAGGGCTTCCTGGTTAAAGAAATCCAAGCCCTAGGCTGAACCCTAACCCTAACCCTAGGCAGATAAATCAGCCTAGGTATAGGGATGGTGCCAAGGAAAAAGCTGTGAAAGCTGCCATGTTGTTGCACTTTTGTACTCCCCTTGGGATGCCTTGAACAGCTGCAGTGTGCCTGGAGCTAAGGGCTTCCTAGTTTCAAAAATCCTAGCCCTAGGCCTAAGCCTAACAGTAACCCTGGGAAAGTAAATCAGCCTGATGTTAGGCTTCTTGCCAAGGAAAAAGCCGTGAAAGCAGCCATGTTGTGGCACTTTTGCACTCCCTTTTGGATGCCTTTCACAGCTCCAGTGTGCCTGGAACTCAGGGCTTCCTGATTTTAAAAATCCTAGCCCTAGGCCGAACCCCAACCCTAAGACGAGAAAGGCAAATCAGCCAGGAATTAGGCATGTCCCCAAGGAAAAAGCTGTGGAGGCAGGCATGTTGTGGTACTTTTGCGCTCTTCTTGGCTAGTCCTTCGCAGCTGCTGTGTTCTTGGAACTCAGGGCTTTCTGGTTAATAGAACCCTTACCCTAGGCGTAACTCAAACCTTAACCCTAGGAAGGAAAATCAACCTATGGTTCGGGATGGTCTCATGGAAATATCAGTGGTGGCAGCCAAGTTGCGTCACTTTTGCGCTCCCCTTGGGATGCCTTTCACAGCTGCAGTGTGCCTGGAGCCCAGGGCTTCCTGGTTTTAAAAGTCCTAGGCCTAAGCCTAACAGTAACCCTAGGAAGGTAAATCAGCCGGGTATTAGGGTTCTTCCTAAGGGAAAAGCCGTGAAAGCAGCCATGTTGTGGCACTTCTGCACTCCCTTTGGGATGCCTTTGGCAGATGAAGTAAGCCTGGAACTCAGGGCTTCCTGGTTAAAGAAATCCAAGCCCTAGGCTGAACCCTAACCCTAACCCTAGGCAGATAAATCAGCCTAGGTATAGGGATGGTGCCAAGGAAAAAGCTGTGAAAGCTGCCATGTTGTTGCACTTTTGTACTCCCCTTGGGATGCCTTGAACAGCTGCAGTGTGCCTGGAGCTAAGGGCTTCCTAGTTTCAAAAATCCTAGCCCTAGGCCTAAGCCTAACAGTAACCCTGGGAAAGTAAATCAGCCTGATGTTAGGCTTCTTGCCAAGGAAAAAGCCGTGAAAGCAGCCATGTTGTGGCACTTTTGCACTCCCTTTTGGATGCCTTTCACAGCTCCAGTGTGCCTGGAACTCAGGGCTTCCTGATTTTAAAAATCCTAGCCCTAGGCCGAACCCCAACCCTAAGACGAGAAAGGCAAATCAGCCAGGAATTAGGCATGTCCCCAAGGAAAAAGCTGTGGAGGCAGGCATGTTGTGGTACTTTTGCGCTCTTCTTGGCTAGTCCTTCGCAGCTGCTGTGTTCTTGGAACTCAGGGCTTTCTGGTTAATAGAACCCTTACCCTAGGCGTAACTCAAACCTTAACCCTAGGAAGGAAAATCAACCTATGGTTCGGGATGGTCTCATGGAAATATCAGTGGTGGCAGCCAAGTTGCGTCACTTTTGCGCTCCCCTTGGGATGCCTTTCACAGCTGCAGTGTGCCTGGAGCCCAGGGCTTCCTGGTTTTAAAAGTCCTAGGCCTAAGCCTAACAGTAACCCTAGGAAGGTAAATCAGCCGGGTATTAGGGTTCTTCCTAAGGGAAAAGCCGTGAAAGCAGCCATGTTGTTGCACTTTTGTAGTCCCCTTGGGATGCCTTGAACAGCTGCAGTGTGCCTGGAGCTAAGGGCTTCCTAGTTTCAAAAATCCTAGCCCTAGGCCTAAGCCTAACAGTAACCCTGGGAAGGTAAATCAGCCTTATGTTAGGCTTCTTGCCAAGGAAAAAGCCGTGAAAGCAGCCATGTTGTGGCACTTCTGCACTCCCTTTGGGATGCATTTGGCAGATGAAGTAAGCCTGGAACTCAGGGCTTCCTGGTTAAAGAAATCCAAGCCCTAGGCTGAACCCTAACCCTAACCCTAGGCAGATAAATCAGCCTAGGTATAGGGATGGTGCCAAGGAAAAAGCTGTGAAAGCTGCCATGTTGTTGCACTTTTGTACTCCCCTTGGGATGCCTTGAAAAGCTGCAGTGTGCCTGGAGCTAAGGGCTTCCTAGTTTCAAAAATCCTAGCCCTAGGCCTAAGCCTAACAGTAACCCTGGGAAAGTAAATCAGCCTGGTGTTAGGCTTCTTGCCAAGGAAAAAGCTGTGAAAGCTGCCATGTTGTTGCACTTTTGTACTCCCCTTGGGATGCCTTGAACAGCTGCAGTGTGCCTGGAGCTAAGGGCCTCCTAGTTTCAAAAATCCTAGCCCTAGGCCTAAGCCTAACAGTAACCCTGGGAAAGTAAATCAGCCTGGTGTTAGGCTTCTTGCCAAGGAAAAAGCTGTGAAAGCTGCCATGTTGTTGCACTTTTGTACTCCCCTTGGGATGCCTTGAACAGCTGCAGTGTGCCTGGAGCTAAGGGCTTCCTAGTTTCAAAAATCCTAGCCCTAGGCCTAAGCCTAACAGTAACCCAGGGAAGGTAAATCAGCCTGATGTTAGGCTTCTTGCCAAGGAAAAAGCCGTGAAAGCAGCCATGTTGTGGCACTTTTGCACTCCCTTTTGGATGCCTTTCACAACTCCAGTGTGCCTGGAACTCAGGGCTTCCTGCTTTTAAAAATCCTAGCCCTAGGCCGAACCCCAACCCTAAGACGAGAAAGGCAAATCAGCCAGGAATTAGGCATGTCCCCAAGGAAAAAGCTGTGGAGGCAGGCATGTTGTGGTACTTTTGCGCTCTTCTTGGCTAGTCCTTCGCAGCTGCTGTGTTCTTGGAACTCAGGGCTTTCTGGTTAATAGACCCTTACCCTAGGCGTAACTCAAACCTTAACCCTAGGAAGGAAAATCAACCTATGGTTCGGGATGGTCTCATGGAAATATCAGTGGTGGCAGCCAAGTTGCGTCACTTTTGCGCTCCCCTTGGGATGCCTTTTGCAGCTGCAGTGTGCCTGGAGCCCAGGGCTTCCTGGTTTTAAAAGTCCTAGGCCTAAGCCTAACAGTAACCCTAGGAAGGTAAATCAGCCGGGTATTAGGGTTCTTCCTAAGGGAAAAGCCGTGAAAGCAGCCATGTTGTGGCACTTCTGCACTCCCTTTGGGATGCCTTTGGCAGATGAAGTAAGCCTGGAACTCAGGGCTTCCTGGTTAAAGAAATTCAAGCCCTAGGCTGAACCCTAACCCTAACCCTAGGCAGATAAATCAGCCTAGGTATAGGGATGGTGCCAAGGAAAAAGCTGTGAAAGCTGCCATGTTGTTGCACTTTTGTACTCCCCTTGGGATGCCTTGAACAGCTGCAGTGTGCCTGGAGCTAAGGGCTTCCTAGTTTTAAAAATCCTAGCCCTAGGCCTAAGCCTAATAGTAACCCTGGGAAGGTAAGTCAGCCTGGTGTTAGGCGTCTTGCCAAGGAACAAGCCGTGAAAGCAGCCATGTTGTGGCACTTCTGCACTCCCTTTTGGATGCCTTTCACAGCTCCAGTGTGCCTGGAACTCAGGGCTTCCTGCTTTTAAAAATCCTGGCCCTAGGCCGAACCCCAACCCTATGACGAGAAAGGCAAATCAGCCAGGAATTAGGCATGTCCCCAAGGAAAAAGCTGTGGAGGCAGGCATGTTGTGGTACTTTTGCGCTCTTCTTGGCTAGTCCTTCGCAGCTGCTGTGTTCTTGGAACTCAGGGCTTTCTGGTTAATAGAACCCTTACCCTAGGCGTAACTCAAACCTTAACCCTAGGAAGGAAAATCAGCCTATGGTTCGGGATGGTCTCATGGAAATATCAGTGGTGGCAGCCAAGTTGCGTCACTTTTGCGCTCCCCTTGGGATGCCTTTCGCAGCTGCAGTGTGCCTGGAGCCCAGGGCTTCCTGGTTTTAAAAGTCCTAGGCCTAAGCCTAACAGTAACCCTAGGAAGGTAAATCAGCCGGGTATTAGGGTTCTTCCTAAGGGAAAAGCCGTGAAAGCAGCCATGTTGTGGCACTTCTGCACTCCCTTTGGGATGCCTTTGGCAGATGAAGTAAGCCTGGAACTCAGGGCTTCCTGGTAAAAAAAATTCAAGCCCTAGGCTGAACCCTAACCCTAACCCTAGGCAGATAAATCAGCCCAGGTATAGGGATGGTGCCAAGGAAAAAGCTGTGAAAGCTGCCATGTTGTTGCACTTTTGTACTCCCCTTGGGATGCCTTGAACAGCTGCAGTGTGCCTGGAGCTAAGGGCTTCCTAGTTTCAAAAATCCTAGCCCTAGGCCTAAGCCTAACAGTAACCCTGGGAAAGTAAATCAGCCTGATGTTAGGCTTCTTGCCAAGGAAAAAGCCGTGAAAGCAGCCATGTTGTGGCACTTCTGCACTCCCTTTGGGATGCCTTTGGCAGATGAAGTAAGCCTGGAACTCAGGGCTTCCTGGTTAAAGAAATCCAAGCCCTAGGCTGAACCCTAACCCTAACCCTAGGCAGATAAATCAGCCTAGGTATAGGGATGGTGCCAAGGAAAAAGCTGTGAAAGCTGCCATGTTGTTGCACTTTTGTACTCCCCTTGGGATGCCTTGAACAGCTGCAGTGTGCCTGGAGCTAAGGGCTTCCTAGTTTCAAAAATCCTAGCCCTAGGCCTAAGCCTAACAGTAACCCTGGGAAAGTAAATCAGCCTGATGTTAGGCTTCTTGCCAAGGAAAAAGCCGTGAAAGCAGCCATGTTGTGGCACTTTTGCACTCCCTTTTGGATGCCTTTCACAGCTCCAGTGTGCCTGGAACTCAGGGCTTCCTGATTTTAAAAATCCTAGCCCTAGGCCGAACCCCAACCCTAAGACGAGAAAGGCAAATCAGCCAGGAATTAGGCATGTCCCCAAGGAAAAAGCTGTGGAGGCAGGCATGTTGTGGTACTTTTGCGCTCTTCTTGGCTAGTCCTTCGCAGCTGCTGTGTTCTTGGAACTCAGGGCTTGCTGGTTAATAGAACCCTTACCCTAGGCGTAACTCAAACCTTAACCCTAGGAAGGAAAATCAGCCTATGGTTCGGGATGGTCTCATGGAAATATCAGTGGTGGCAGCCAAGTTGCGTCACTTTTGCGCTCTCCTTGGGATGCCTTTTGCAGCTGCAGTGTGCCTGGAGCCCAGGGCTTCCTGGTTTTAAAAGTCCTAGGCCTAAGCCTAACAGTAACCCTAGGAAGGTAAATCAGCCGGGTATTAGGGTTCTTCCTAAGGGAAAAGCCGTGAAAGCAGCCATGTTGTGGCACTTCTGCACTCCCTTTGGGATGCCTTTGGCAGATGAAGTAAGCCTGGAACTCAGGGCTTCCTGGTTAAAAAAAATTCAAGCCCTAGGCTGAAGCCTAACCCTAACCCTAGGCAGATAAATCAGCCTAGGTATAGGGATGGTGCCAAGGAAAAAGCTGTGAAAGCTGCCATGTTGTTGCACTTTTGTACTCCCCTTGGGATGCCTTGAACAGCTGCAGTGTGCCTGGAGCTAAGGGCTTCCTAGTTTTAAAAATCCTAGCCCTAGGCCTAAGCCTAATAGTAACCCTGGGAAGGTAAGTCAGCCTGGTGTTAGGCGTCTTGCCAAGGAACAAGCCGTGAAAGCAGCCATGTTGTGGCACTTCTGCACTCCCTTTTGGATGCCTTTCACAGCTCCAGTGTGCCTGGAACTCAGGGCTTCCTGCTTTTAAAAATCCTAGCCCTAGGTTGAACCCCAACCCTAAGACGAGAAAGGCAAATCAGCCAGGAATTAGGCATGTCCCCAAGGAAAAAGCTGTGGAGGCAGGCATGTTGTGGTACTTTTGCGCTCTTCTTGGCTAGTCCTTCGCAGCTGCTGTGTTCTTGGAACTCAGGGCTTTCTGGTTAATAGAACCCTTACCCTAGGCGTAACTCAAACCTTAACCCTAGGAAGGAAAATCAGCCTATGGTTCGGGATGGTCTCA
Source organism: Ammospiza caudacuta (assembly GCF_027887145.1). NCBI lineage: Eukaryota > Metazoa > Chordata > Aves > Passeriformes > Passerellidae > Ammospiza > Ammospiza caudacuta. The sequence goes on along the minus strand of NW_026683029.1, from coordinate 38,315 downwards.
TGGAAATATCAGTGGTGGCAGCCAAGTTGCGTCACTTTTGCGCTCCCCTTGGGATGCCTTTCGCAGCTGCAGTGTGCCTGGAGCCCAGGGCTTCCTGGTTTTAAAAGTCCTAGGCCTAAGCCTAACAGTAACCCTAGGAAGGTAAATCAGCCGGGTATTAGGGTTCTTCCTAAGGGAAAAGCCGTGAAAGCAGCCATGTTGTGGCACTTCTGCACTCCCTTTGGGATGCCTTTGGCAGATGAAGTAAGCCTGGAACTCAGGGCTTCCTGGTTAAAGAAATCCAAGCCCTAGGCTGAACCCTAACCCTAACCCTAGGCAGATAAATCAGCCCAGGTATAGGGATGGTGCCAAGGAAAAAGCTGTGAAAGCTGCCATGTTGTTGCACTTTTGTACTCCCCTTGGGATGCCTTGAACAGCTGCAGTGTGCCTGGAGCTAAGGGCTTCCTAGTTTCAAAAATCCTAGCCCTAGGCCTAAGCCTAACAGTAACCCTGGGAAAGTAAATCAGCCTGATGTTAGGCTTCTTGCCAAGGAAAAAGCCGTGAAAGCAGCCATGTTGTGGCACTTCTGCACTCCCTTTGGGATGCCTTTGGCAGATGAAGTAAGCCTGGAACTCAGGGCTTCCTGGTTAAAGAAATCCAAGCCCTAGGCTGAACCCTAACCCTAACCCTAGGCAGATAAATCAGCCTAGGTATAGGGATGGTGCCAAGGAAAAAGCTGTGAAAGCTGCCATGTTGTTGCACTTTTGTACTCCCCTTGGGATGCCTTGAACAGCTGCAGTGTGCCTGGAGCTAAGGGCTTCCTAGTTTCAAAAATCCTAGCCCTAGGCCTAAGCCTAACAGTAACCCTGGGAAAGTAAATCAGCCTGATGTTAGGCTTCTTGCCAAGGAAAAAGCCGTGAAAGCAGCCATGTTGTGGCACTTTTGCACTCCCTTTTGGATGCCTTTCACAGCTCCAGTGTGCCTGGAACTCAGGGCTTCCTGATTTTAAAAATCCTAGCCCTAGGCCGAACCCCAACCCTAAGACGAGAAAGGCAAATCAGCCAGGAATTAGGCATGTCCCCAAGGAAAAAGCTGTGGAGGCAGGCATGTTGTGGTACTTTTGCGCTCTTCTTGGCTAGTCCTTCGCAGCTGCTGTGTTCTTGGAACTCAGGGCTTGCTGGTTAATAGAACCCTTACCCTAGGCGTAACTCAAACCTTAACCCTAGGAAGGAAAATCAGCCTATGGTTCGGGATGGTCTCATGGAAATATCAGTGGTGGCAGCCAAGTTGCGTCACTTTTGCGCTCTCCTTGGGATGCCTTTTGCAGCTGCAGTGTGCCTGGAGCCCAGGGCTTCCTGGTTTTAAAAGTCCTAGGCCTAAGCCTAACAGTAACCCTAGGAAGGTAAATCAGCCGGGTATTAGGGTTCTTCCTAAGGGAAAAGCCATGAAAGCAGCCATGTTGTGGCACTTCTGCACTCCCTTTGGGATGCCTTTGGCAGATGAAGTAAGCCTGGAACTCAGGGCTTCCTGGTTAAAGAAATCCAAGCCCTAGGCTGAACCCTAACCCTAACCCTAGGCAGATAAATCAGCCTAGGTATAGGGATGGTGCCAAGGAAAAAGCTGTGAAAGCTGCCATGTTGTTGCACTTTTGTACTCCCCTTGGGATGCCTTGAACAGCTGCAGTGTGCCTGGAGCTAAGGGCTTCCTAGTTTTAAAAATCCTAGCCCTAGGCCTAAGCCTAATAGTAACCCTGGGAAGGTAAGTCAGCCTGGTGTTAGGCGTCTTGCCAAGGAACAAGCCGTGAAAGCAGCCATGTTGTGGCACTTCTGCACTCCCTTTTGGATGCCTTTCACAGCTCCAGTGTGCCTGGAACTCAGGGCTTCCTGATTTTAAAAATCCTAGCCCTAGGCCGAACCCCAACCCTAAGACGAGAAAGGCAAATCAGCCAGGAATTAGGCATGTCCCCAAGGAAAAAGCTGTGGAGGCAGGCATGTTGTGGTACTTTTGCGCTCTTCTTGGCTAGTCCTTCGCAGCTGCTGTGTTCTTGGAACTCAGGGCTTTCTGGTTAATAGACCCTTACCCTAGGCGTAACTCAAACCTTAAGCCTAGGAAGGAAAATCAACCTATGGTTCGGGATGGTCTCATGGAAATATCAGTGGTGGCAGCCAAGTTGCGTCACTTTTGCGCTCCCCTTGAGATGCCTTTCGCAGCTGCAGTGTGCCTGGAGCCCAGGGCTTCCTGGTTTTAAAAGTCCTAGGCCTAAGCCTAACAGTAACCCTAGGAAGGTAAATCAGCCGGGTATTAGGGTTCTTTCTAAGGGAAAAGCCGTGAAAGCAGCCATGTTGTGGCACTTCTGCACTCCCTTTGGGATGCCTTTGGCAGATGAAGTAAGCCTGGAACTCAGGGCTTCCTGGTTAAAAAAATTCAAGCCCTAGGCTGAACCCTAACCCTAACCCTAGGCAGATAAATCAGCCCAGGTATAGGGATGGTGCCAAGGAAAAAGCTGTGAAAGCTGCCATGTTGTTGCACTATTGTACTCCCCTTGGGATGCCTTGAACAGCTGCAGTGTGCCTGGAGCTAAGGGCTTCCTAGTTTCAAAAATCCTAGCCCTAGGCCTAAGCCTAACAGTAACCCTGGGAAAGTAAATCAGCCTGATGTTAGGCTTCTTGCCAAGGAAAAAGCCGTGAAAGCAGCCATGTTGTGGCACTTCTGCACTCCCTTTGGGATGCCTTTGGCAGATGAAGTAAGCCTGGAACTCAGGGCTTCCTGGTTAAAGAAATTCAAGCCCTAGGCTGAACCCTAACCCTAACCCTAGGCAGATAAATCAGCCTAGGTATAGGGATGGTGCCAAGGAAAAAGCTGTGAAAGCTGCCATGTTGTTGCACTTTTGTACTCCCCTTGGGATGCCTTGAACAGCTGCAGTGTGCCTGGAGCCCAGGGCTTCCTAGTTTTAAAAATCCTAGCCCTAGGTTTAAGCCTAACAGTAACCCTGGGAAGGCAAATCAGCCTGGTGTTAGGCTTCTTGCCAAGGAAAAAGCCGTGAAACAGCCATGTTGTGGCACTTTTGCACTCCCTTTTGGATGCCTTTCACAGCTGCAGTGTGCCTGGAACTCAGGGCTTCCTGCTTTTAAAAATCCTAGCCCTAGGCCGAACCCCAACCCTTAGACGAGAAAGGCAAATCAGCCAGGAATTAGGCATGTCCCCAAGGAAAAAGCTGTGGAGGCAGGCATGTTGTGGTACTTTTGCGCTCTTCTTGGCTAGTCCTTCGCAGCTGCTGTGTTCTTGGAACTCAGGGCTTTCTGGTTAATAGAACCCTTACCCTAGGCGTAACTCAAACCTTAACCCTAGGAAGGAAAATCAGCCTATGGTTCGGGATGGTCTCATGGAAATATCAGTGGTGGCAGCCAAGTTGCGTCACTTTTGCGCTCCCCTTGGGATGCCTTTTGCAGCTGCAGTGTGCCTGGAGCCCAGGGCTTCCTGGTTTTAAAAGTCCTAGGCCTAAGCCTAACAGTAACCCTAGGAAGGTAAATCAGCCGGGTATTAGGGTTCTTCCTATGGGAAAAGCCGTGAAAGCAGCCATGTTGTGGCACTTCTGCACTCCCTTTGGGATGCCTTTGGCAGATGAAGTAAGCCTGGAACTCAGGGCTTCCTGGTTAAAGAAATCCAAGCCCTAGGCTGAACCCTAACCCTAACCCTAGGCAGATAAATCAGCCTAGGTATAGGGATGGTGCCAAGGAAAAGCTGTGAAAGCTGCCATGTTGTTGCACTTTTGTACTCCCCTTGGGATGCCTTGAACAGCTGCAGTGTGCCTGGAGCTAAGGGCTTCCTAGTTTCAAAAATCCTAGCCCTAGGCCTAAGCCTAACAGTAACCCTGGGAAAGTATGTCAGCCTGGTGTTAGGCTTCTTGCCAAGGAAAAAGCCGTGAAAGCAGCCATGTTGTGGCACTTCTGCACTCCCTTTGGGATGCCTTTGGCAGATGAAGTAAGCCTGGAACTCAGGGCTTCCTGGTTAAAGAAATCCAAGCCCTAGGCTGAACCCTAACCCTAACCCTAGGCAGATAAATCAGCCTAGGTATAGGGATGGTGCCAAGGAAAAGCTGTGAAAGCTGCCATGTTGTTGCACTTTTGTACTCCCCTTGGGATGCCTTGAACAGCTGCAGTGTGCCTGGAGCTAAGGGCTTCCTAGTTTCAAAAATCCTAGCCCTAGGCCTAAGCCTAACAGTAACCCTGGGAAAGTATGTCAGCCTGGTGTTAGGCTTCTTGCCAAGGAAAAAGCCGTGAAAGCAGCCATGTTGTGGCACTTCTGCACTCCCTTTGGGATGCCTTTGGCAGATGAAGTAAGCCTGGAACTCAGGGCTTCCTGGTTAAAGAAATCCAAGCCCTAGGCTGAACCCTAACCCTAACCCTAGGCAGATAAATCAGCCTAGGTATAGGGATGGTGCCAAGGAAAAAGCTGTGAAAGCTGCCATGTTGTTGCACTTTTGTACTCCCCTTGGGATGCCTTGAACAGCTGCAGTGTGCCTGGAGCTAAGGGCTTCCTAGTTTCAAAAATCCTAGCCCTAGGCCTAAGCCTAACAGTAACCCTGGGAAAGTAAATCAGCCTGATTTTAGGCTTCTTGCCAAGGAAAAAGCCGTGAAACAGCCATGTTGTGGCACTTTTGCACTCCCTTTTGGATGCCTTTCACAGCTCCAGTGTGCCTGGAACTCAGGGCTTCCTGCTTTTAAAAATCCTAGCCCTAGGCCGAACCCCAACCCTAAGACGAGAAAGGCAAATCAGCCAGGAATTAGGCATGTCCCCAAGGAAAAAGCTGTGGAGGCAGGCATGTTGTGGTACTTTTGCGCTCTTCTTGGCTAGTCCTTCGCAGCTGCTGTGTTCTTGGAACTCAGGGCTTTCTGGTTAATAGAACCCTTACCCTAGGCGTAACTCAAACCTTAACCCTAGGAAGGAAAATCAGCCTATGGTTCGGGATGGTCTCATGGAAATATCAGTGGTGGCAGCCAAGTTGCGTCACTTTTGCGCTCCCCTTGGGATGCCTTTTGCAGCTGCAGTGTGCCTGGAGCCCAGGGCTTCCTGGTTTTAAAAGTCCTAGGCCTAAGCCTAACAGTAACCCTAGGAAGGTAAATCAGCCGGGTATTGGGGTTCTTCCTAAGGGAAAAGCCGTGAAAGCAGCCATGTTGTGGCACTTCTGCACTCCCTTTGGGATGCCTTTGGCAGATGAAGTAAGCCTGGAACTCAGGGCTTCCTGGTTAAAGAAATCCAAGCCCTAGGCTGAACCCTAACCCTAACCCTAGGCAGATAAATCAGCCTAGGTATAGGGATGGTGCCAAGGAAAAAGCTGTGAAAGCTGCCATGTTGTTGCACTTTTGTACTCCCCTTGGGATGCCTTGAACAGCTGCAGTGTGCCTGGAGCTAAGGGCTTCCTAGTTTCAAAAATCCTAGCCCTAGGCCTAAGCCTAACAGTAACCCTGGGAAAGTAAATCAGCCTGATGTTAGGCTTCTTGCCAAGGAAAAAGCCGTGAAACAGCCATGTTGTGGCACTTTTGCACTCCCTTTTGGATGCCTTTCACAGCTCCAGTGTGCCTGGAACTCAGGGCTTCCTGATTTTAAAAATCCTAGCCCTAGGCCGAACCCCAACCCTAAGACGAGAAAGGCAAATCAGCCAGGAATTAGGCATGTCCCCAAGGAAAAAGCTGTGGAGGCAGGCATGTTGTGGTACTTTTGCGCTCTTCTTGGCTAGTCCTTCGCAGCTGCTGTGTTCTTGGAACTCAGGGCTTTCTGGTTAATAGACCCATACCCTAGGCGTAACTCAAACCTTAACCCTAGGAAGGAAAATCAGCCTATGGTTCGGGATGGTCTCATGGAAATATCAGTGGTGGCAGCCAAGTTGCGTCACTTTTGCGCTCCCCTTGGGATGCCTTTCGCAGCTGCAGTGTGCCTGGGGCCCAGGGCTTCCTGGTTTTAAAAGTCCTAGGCCTAAGCCTAACAGTAACCCTAGGAAGGTAAATCAGCCGGGTATTAGGGTTCTTCCTAAGGGAAAAGCCGTGAAAGCAGCCATGTTGTGGCACTTCTGCACTCCCTTTGGGATGCCTTTGGCAGATGAAGTAAGCCTGGAACTCAGGGCTTCCTGGTTAAAAAAATTCAAGCCCTAGGCTGAACCCTAACCCTAACCCTAGGCAGATAAATCAGCCCAGGTATAGGGATGGTGCCAAGGAAAAAGCTGTGAAAGCTGCCATGTTGTTGCACTTTTGTACTCCCCTTGGGATGCCTTGAACAGCTGCAGTGTGCCTGGAGCTAAGGGCTTCCTAGTTTCAAAAATCCTAGCCCTAGGCCTAAGCCTAACAGTAACCCTGGGAAAGTAAATCAGCCTGATGTTAGGCTTCTTGCCAAGGAAAAAGCCGTGAAAGCAGCCATGTTGTGGCACTTCTGCACTCCCTTTGGGATGCCTTTGGCAGATGAAGTAAGCCTGGAACTCAGGGCTTCCTGGTTAAAGAAATCCAAGCCCTAGGCTGAACCCTAACCCTAACCCTAGGCAGATAAATCAGCCCAGGTATAGGGATGGTGCCAAGGAAAAAGCTGTGAAAGCTGCCATGTTGTTGCACTTTTGTACTCCCCTTGGGATGCCTTGAACAGCTGCAGTGTGCCTGGAGCCCAGGGCTTCCTAGTTTTAAAAATCCTAGCCCTAGGCCTAAGCCTAACAGTAACCCTGGGAAGGCAAATCAGCCTGGTGTTAGGCTTCTTGCCAAGGAAAAAGCCGTGAAAGCAGCCATGTTGTGGCACTTTTGCACTCCCTTTTGGATGCCTTTCACAGCTCCAGTGTGCCTGGAACTCAGGGCTTCCTGCTTTTAAAAATCCTAGCCCTAGGCCGAACCCCAACCCTAAGACGAGAAAGGCAAATCAGCCAGGAATTAGGCATGTCCCCAAGGAAAATGCTGTGGAGGCAGGCATGTTGTGGTACTTTTGCGCTCTTCTTGGCTAGTCCTTCGCAGCTGCTGTGTTCTTGGAACTCAGGGCTTTCTGGTTAATAGAACCCTTACCCTAGGCGTAACTCAAACCTTAACCCTAGGAAGGAAAATCAGCCTATGGTTCGGGATGGTCTCATGGAAATATCAGTGGTGGCAGCCAAGTTGCGTCACTTTTGCGCTCTCCTTGGGATGCCTTTTGCAGCTGCAGTGTGCCTGGAGCCCAGGGCTTCCTGGTTTTAAAAGTCCTAGGCCTAAGCCTAACAGTAACCCTAGGAAGGTAAATCAGCCGGGTATTAGGGTTCTTCCTAAGGGAAAACCCGTGAAAGCAGCCATGTTGTGGCACTTCTGCACTCCCTTTGGGATGCCTTTGGCAGATGAAGTAAGCCTGGAACTCAGGGCTTCCTGGTTAAAGAAATCCAAGCCCTAGGCTGAACCCTAACCCTAACCCTAGGCAGATAAATCAGCCTAGGTATAGGGATGGTGCCAAGGAAAAAGCTGTGAAAGCTGCCATGTTGTTGCACTTTTGTACTCCCCTTGGGATGCCTTGAACAGCTGCAGTGTGCCTGGAGCTAAGGGCTTCCTAGTTTCAAAAATCCTAGCCCTAGGCCTAAGCCTAACAGTAACCCTGGGAAAGTAAATCAGCCTGATGTTAGGCTTCTTGCCAAGGAAAAAGCCGTGAAACAGCCATGTTGTGGCACTTTTGCACTCCCTTTTGGATGCCTTTCACAGCTCCAGTGTGCCTGGAACTCAGGGCTTCCTGATTTTAAAAATCCTAGCCCTAGGCCGAACCCCAACCCTAAGACGAGAAAGGCAAATCAGCCAGGAATTAGGCATGTCCCCAAGGAAAAAGCTGTGGAGGCAGGCATGTTGTGGTACTTTTGCGCTCTTCTTGGCTAGTCCTTCGCAGCTGCTGTGTTCTTGGAACTCAGGGCTTTCTGGTTAATAGACCCATACCCTAGGCGTAACTCAAACCTTAACCCTAGGAAGGAAAATCAGCCTATGGTTCGGGATGGTCTCATGGAAATATCAGTGGTGGCAGCCAAGTTGCGTCACTTTTGCGCTCCCCTTGGGATGCCTTTCGCAGCTGCAGTGTGCCTGGGGCCCAGGGCTTCCTGGTTTTAAAAGTCCTAGGCCTAAGCCTAACAGTAACCCTAGGAAGGTAAATCAGCCGGGTATTAGGGTTCTTCCTAAGGGAAAAGCCGTGAAAGCAGCCATGTTGTGGCACTTCTGCACTCCCTTTGGGATGCCTTTGGCAGATGAAGTAAGCCTGGAACTCAGGGCTTCCTGGTTAAAAAAATTCAAGCCCTAGGCTGAACCCTAACCCTAACCCTAGGCAGATAAATCAGCCCAGGTATAGGGATGGTGCCAAGGAAAAAGCTGTGAAAGCTGCCATGTTGTTGCACTTTTGTACTCCCCTTGGGATGCCTTGAACAGCTGCAGTGTGCCTGGAGCTAAGGGCTTCCTAGTTTCAAAAATCCTAGCCCTAGGCCTAAGCCTAACAGTAACCCTGGGAAAGTAAATCAGCCTGATGTTAGGCTTCTTGCCAAGGAAAAAGCCGTGAAAGCAGCCATGTTGTGGCACTTCTGCACTCCCTTTGGGATGCCTTTGGCAGATGAAGTAAGCCTGGAACTCAGGGCTTCCTGGTTAAAGAAATCCAAGCCCTAGGCTGAACCCTAACCCTAACCCTAGGCAGATAAATCAGCCCAGGTATAGGGATGGTGCCAAGGAAAAAGCTGTGAAAGCTGCCATGTTGTTGCACTTTTGTACTCCCCTTGGGATGCCTTGAACAGCTGCAGTGTGCCTGGAGCCCAGGGCTTCCTAGTTTTAAAAATCCTAGCCCTAGGCCTAAGCCTAACAGTAACCCTGGGAAGGCAAATCAGCCTGGTGTTAGGCTTCTTGCCAAGGAAAAAGCCGTGAAAGCAGCCATGTTGTGGCACTTTTGCACTCCCTTTTGGATGCCTTTCACAGCTCCAGTGTGCCTGGAACTCAGGGCTTCCTGCTTTTAAAAATCCTAGCCCTAGGCCGAACCCCAACCCTAAGACGAGAAAGGCAAATCAGCCAGGAATTAGGCATGTCCCCAAGGAAAATGCTGTGGAGGCAGGCATGTTGTGGTACTTTTGCGCTCTTCTTGGCTAGTCCTTCGCAGCTGCTGTGTTCTTGGAACTCAGGGCTTTCTGGTTAATAGAACCCTTACCCTAGGCGTAACTCAAACCTTAACCCTAGGAAGGAAAATCAGCCTATGGTTCGGGATGGTCTCATGGAAATATCAGTGGTGGCAGCCAAGTTGCGTCACTTTTGCGCTCTCCTTGGGATGCCTTTTGCAGCTGCAGTGTGCCTGGAGCCCAGGGCTTCCTGGTTTTAAAAGTCCTAGGCCTAAGCCTAACAGTAACCCTAGGAAGGTAAATCAGCCGGGTATTAGGGTTCTTCCTAAGGGAAAAGCCGTGAAAGCAGCCATGTTGTGGCACTTCTGCACTCCCTTTGGGATGCCTTTGGCAGATGAAGTAAGCCTGGAACTCAGGGCTTCCTGGTTAAAGAAATCCAAGCCCTAGGCTGAACCCTAACCCTAACCCTAGGCAGATAAATCAGCCTAGGTATAGGGATGGTGCCAAGGAAAAAGCTGTGAAAGCTGCCATGTTGTTGCACTTTTGTACTCCCCTTGGGATGCCTTGAACAGCTGCAGTGTGCCTGGAGCTAAGGGCTTCCTAGTTTCAAAAATCCTAGCCCTAGGCCTAAGCCTAACAGTAACCCTGGGAAAGTAAATCAGCCTGATGTTAGGCTTCTTGCCAAGGAAAAAGCCGTGAAACAGCCATGTTGTGGCACTTTTGCACTCCCTTTTGGATGCCTTTCACAGCTCCAGTGTGCCTGGAACTCAGGGCTTCCTGATTTTAAAAATCCTAGCCCTAGGCCGAACCCCAACCCTAAGACGAGAAAGGCAAATCAGCCAGGAATTAGGCATGTCCCCAAGGAAAAAGCTGTGGAGGCAGGCATGTTGTGGTACTTTTGCGCTCTTCTTGGCTAGTCCTTCGCAGCTGCTGTGTTCTTGGAACTCAGGGCTTTCTGGTTAATAGACCCATACCCTAGGCGTAACTCAAACCTTAACCCTAGGAAGGAAAATCAGCCTATGGTTCGGGATGGTCTCATGGAAATATCAGTGGTGGCAGCCAAGTTGCGTCACTTTTGCGCTCCCCTTGGGATGCCTTTCGCAGCTGCAGTGTGCCTGGGGCCCAGGGCTTCCTGGTTTTAAAAGTCCTAGGCCTAAGCCTAACAGTAACCCTAGGAAGGTAAATCAGCCGGGTATTAGGGTTCTTCCTAAGGGAAAAGCCGTGAAAGCAGCCATGTTGTGGCACTTCTGCACTCCCTTTGGGATGCCTTTGGCAGATGAAGTAAGCCTGGAACTCAGGGCTTCCTGGTTAAAGAAATCCAAGCCCTAGGCTGAACCCTAACCCTAACCCTAGGCAGATAAATCAGCCCAGGTATAGGGATGGTGCCAAGGAAAAAGCTGTGAAAGCTGCCATGTTGTTGCACTTTTGTACTCCCCTTGGGATGCCTTGAACAGCTGCAGTGTGCCTGGAGCTAAGGGCTTCCTAGTTTCAAAAATCCTAGCCCTAGGCCTAAGCCTAACAGTAACCCTGGGAAAGTAAATCAGCCTGATGTTAGGCTTCTTGCCAAGGAAAAAGCCGTGAAAGCAGCCATGTTGTGGCACTTCTGCACTCCCTTTGGGATGCCTTTGGCAGATGAAGTAAGCCTGGAACTCAGGGCTTCCTGGTTAAAGAAATCCAAGCCCTAGGCTGAACCCTAACCCTAACCCTAGGCAGATAAATCAGCCTAGGTATAGGGATGGTGCCAAGGAAAAAGCTGTGAAAGCGGCCATGTTGTTGCACTTTTGTACTCCCCTTGGGATGCCTTGAACAGCTGCAGTGTGCCTGGAGCTAAGGGCTTCCTAGTTTCAAAAATCCTAGCCCTAGGCCTAAGCCTAACAGTAACCCTGGGAAAGTAAATCAGCCTGATGTTAGGCTTCTTGCCAAGGAAAAAGCCGTGAAAGCAGCCATGTTGTGGCACTTTTGCACTCCCTTTTGGATGCCTTTCACAGCTCCAGTGTGCCTGGAACTCAGGGCTTCCTGATTTTAAAAATCCTAGCCCTAGGCCGAACCCCAACCCTAAGACAAGAAAGGCAAATCAGCCAGGAATTAGGCATGTCCCCAAGGAAAAAGCTGTGGAGGCAGGCATGTTGTGGTACTTTTGCGCTCTTCTTGGCTAGTCCTTCGCAGCTGCTGTGTTCTTGGAACTCAGGGCTTGCTGGTTAATAGAACCCTTACCCTAGGCGTAACTCAAACCTTAACCCTAGGAAGGAAAATCAGCCTATGGTTCGGGATGGTCTCATGGAAATATCAGTGGTGGCAGCCAAGTTGCGTCACTTTTGCGCTCCCCTTGGGATGCCTTTTGCAGCTGCAGTGTGCCTGGAGCCCAGGGCTTCCTGGTTTTAAAAGTCCTAGGCCTAAGCCTAACAGTAACCCTAGGAAGGTAAATCAGCCGGGTATTAGGGTTCTTTCTAAGGGAAAAGCCGTGAAAGCAGCCATGTTGTGGCACTTCTGCACTCCCTTTGGGATGCCTTTGGCAGATGAAGTAAGCCTGGAACTCAGGGCTTCCTGGTTAAAGAAATCCAAGCCCTAGGCTGAACCCTAACCCTAACCCTAGGCAGATAAATCAGCCTAGGTATAGGGATGGTGCCAAGGAAAAAGCTGTGAAAGCTGCCATGTTGTTGCACTTTTGTACTCCCCTTGGGATGCCTTGAACAGCTGCAGTGTGCCTGGAGCTAAGGGCTTCCTAGTTTTAAAAATCGTAGCCCTAGGCTTAAGCCTAATAGTAACCCTGGGAAGGTAAGTCAGCCTGGTGTTAGGCGTCTTGCCAAGGAAAAAGCCGTGAAAGCAGCCATGTTGTGGCACTTTTGCAATCCCTTTTGGATGCCTTTCACAGCTCCAGTGTGCCTGGAACTCAGGGCTTCCTGCTTTTAAAAATCCTAGCCCTAGGCCGAACCCCAACCCTATGATGAGAAAGGCAAATCAGCCAGGAATTAGGCATGTCCCCAAGGAAAAAGCTGTGGAGGCAGGCATGTTGTGGTACTTTTGCGCTCTTCTTGGCTAGTCCTTCGCAGCTGCTGTGTTCTTGGAACTCAGGGCTTTCTGGTTAATAGAACCCTTACCCTAGGCGTAACTCAAACCTTAACCCTAGGAAGGAAAATCAACCTATGGTTCGGGATGGTCTCATGGAAATATCAGTGGTGGCAGCCAAGTTGCGTCACTTTTGCGCTGCCCTTGGGATGCCTTTCGCAGCTGCAGTGTGCCTGGAGCCCAGGGCTTCCTGGTTTTAAAAGTCCTAGGCCTAAGCCTAACAGAAACCCTAGGAAGGTAAATCAGCCGGGTATTAGGGTTCTTCCTAAGGGAAAAGCCGTGAAAGCAGCCATGTTGTGGCACTTCTGCACTCCCTTTGGGATGCCTTTGGCAGATGAAGTAAGCCTGGAACTCAGGGCTTCCTGGTTAAAGAAATCCAAGCCCTAGGCTGAACCCTAACCCTAACCCTAGGCAGATAAATCAGCCCAGGTATAGGGATGGTGCCAAGGAAAAAGCTGTGAAAGCTGCCATGTTGTTGCACTTTTGTACTCCCCTTGGGATGCCTTGAACAGCTGCAGTGTGCCTGGAGCTAAGGGCTTCCTAGTTTCAAAAATCCTAGCCCTAGGCCTAAGCCTAACAGTAACCCTGGGAAAGTAAATCAGCCTGATGTTAGGCTTCTTGCCAAGGAAAAAGCCGTGAAAGCAGCCATGTTGTGGCACTTCTGCACTCCCTTTGGGATGCCTTTGGCAGATGAAGTAAGCCTGGAACTCAGGGCTTCCTGGTTAAAGAAATCCAAGCCCTAGGCTGAACCCTAACCCTAACCCTAGGCAGATAAATCAGCCTAGGTATAGGGATGGTGCCAAGGAAAAAGCTGTGAAAGCTGCCATGTTGTTGCACTTTTGTACTCCCCTTGGGATGCCTTGAACAGCTGCAGTGTGCCTGGAGCTAAGGGCTTCCTAGTTTCAAAAATCCTAGCCCTAGGCCTAAGCCTAACAGTAACCCTGGGAAAGTAAATCAGCCTGATGTTAGGCTTCTTGCCAAGGAAAAAGCCGTGAAAGCAGCCATGTTGTGGCACTTTTGCACTCCCTTTTGGATGCCTTTCACAGCTCCAGTGTGCCTGGAACTCAGGGCTTCCTGATTTTAAAAATCCTAGCCCTAGGCCGAACCCCAACCCTAAGACGAGAAAGGCAAATCAGCCAGGAATTAGGCATGTCCCCAAGGAAAAAGCTGTGGAGGCAGGCATGTTGTGGTACTTTTGCGCTCTTCTTGGCTAGTCCTTCGCAGCTGATGTGTTCTTGGAACTCAGGGCTTTCTGGTTAATAGAACCCTTACCCTAGGCGTAACTCAAACCTTAACCCTAGGAAGGAAAATCATCCTATGGTTCGGGATGGTCTCATGGAAATATCAGTGGTGGCAGCCAAGTTGCGTCACTTTTGCGCTCCCCTTGGGATGCCTTTCGCAGCTGCAGTGTGCCTGGAGCCCAGGGCTTCCTGGTTTTAAAAGTCCTAGGCCTAAGCCTAACAGTAACCCTAGGAAGGTAAATCAGCCGGGTATTAGGGCTCTTCCTAAGGGAAAAGCCGTGAAAGCAGCCATGTTGTGGCACTTCTGCACTCCCTTTGGGATGCCTTTGGCAGATGAAGTAAGCCTGGAACTCAGGGCTTCCTGGTTAAAGAAATCCAAGCCCTAGGCTGAACCCTAACCCTAACCCTAGGCAGATAAATCAGCCTAGGTATAGGGATGGTGCCAAGGAAAAAGCTGTGAAAACTGCCATGTTGTTGCACTTTTGTACTCCCCTTGGGATGCCTTGAACAGCTGCAGTGTGCCTGGAGCCCAGGGCTTCCTAGTTTTAAAAATCCTAGCCCTAGGCCTAAGCCTAACAGTAACCCTGGGAAGGCAAATCAGCCTGGTGTTAGGCTTCTTGCCAAGGAAAAAGCCGTGAAAGCAGCCATGTTGTGGCACTTTTGCACTCCCTTTTGGATGCCTTTCACAGCTGCAGTGTGCCTGGAACTCAGGGCTTCCTGATTTTAAAAATCCTAGCCCTAGGCCGAACCCCAACCCTAAGACGAGAAAGGCAAATCAGCCAGGAATTAGGCATGTCCCCAAGGAAAAAGCTGTGGAGGCAGGCATGTTGTGGTACTTTTGCGCTCTTCTTGGCTAGTCCTTCGCAGCTGCTGTGTTCTTGGAACTCAGGGCTTTCTGGTTAATAGAACCCTTACCCTAGGCGTAACTCAAACCTTAACCCTAGGAAGGAAAATCAACCTATGGTTCGGGATGGTCTCATGGAAATATCAGTGGTGGCAGCCAAGTTGCGTCACTTTTGCGCTCCCCTTGGGATGCCTTTCGCAGCTGCAGTGTGCCTGGAGCCCAGGGCTTCCTGGTTTTAAAAGTCCTAGGCCTAAGCCTAACAGTAACCCTAGGAAGGTAAATCAGCCGGGTATTAGGGTTCTTCCTAAGGGAAAAGCCGTGAAAGCAGCCATGTTGTTGCACTTTTGTAGTCCCCTTGGGATGCCTTGAACAGCTGCAGTGTGCCTGGAGCTAAGGGCTTCCTAGTTTCAAAAATCCTAGCCCTAGGCCTAAGCCTAACAGTAACCCTGGGAAGGTAAATCAGCCTTATGTTAGGCTTCTTGCCAAGGAAAAAGCCGTGAAAGCAGCCATGTTGTGGCACTTCTGCACTCCCTTTGGGATGCCTTTGGCAGATGAAGTAAGCCTGGAACTCAGGGCTTCCTGGTTAAAGAAATCCAAGCCCTAGGCTGAACCCTAACCCTAACCCTAGGCAGATAAATCAGCCTAGGTATAGGGATGGTGCCAAGGAAAAAGCTGTGAAAGCTGCCATGTTGTTGCACTTTTGTACTCCCCTTGGGATGCCTTGAACAGCTGCAGTGTGCCTGGAGCTAAGGGCTTCCTAGTTTCAAAAATCCTAGCCCTAGGCCTAAGCCTAACAGTAACCCTGGGAAAGTAAATCAGCCTGGTGTTAGGCTTCTTGCCAAGAAAAAGCTGTGAAAGCTGCCATGTTGTTGCACTTTTGTACTCCCCTTGGGATGCCTTGAACAGCTGCAGTGTGCCTGGAGCTAAGGGCCTCCTAGTTTCAAAAATCCTAGCCCTAGGCCTAAGCCTAACAGTAACCCTGGGAAAGTAAATCAGCCTGGTGTTAGGCTTCTTGCCAAGGAAAAAGCCGTGAAAGCAGCCATGTTGTGGCACTTTTGCACTCCCTTTTGGATGCCTTTCACAGCTGCAGTGTGCCTGGAACTCAGGGCTTCCTGCTTTTAAAAATCCTGGCCCTAAGCCGAACCGCAACCCTAAGACGAGAAAGGCAAATCAGCCAGGAATTAGGCATGTCCCCAAGGAAAAAGCTGTGGAGGCAGGCATGTTGTGGTACTTTTGCGCTCTTCTTGGCTAGTCCTTCGCAGCTGCTGTGTTCTTGGAACTCAGGGCTTTCTGGTTAATAGAACCCTTACCCTAGGCGTAACTCAAACCTTAACCCTAGGAAGGAAAATCAACCTATGGTTCGGGATGGTCTCATGGAAATATCAGTGGTGGCAGCCAAGTTGCGTCACTTTTGCGCTCCCCTTGGGATGCCTTTCGCAGCTGCAGTGTGCCTGGAGCCCAGGGCTTCCTGGTTTTAAAAGTCCTAGGCCTAAGCCTAACAGTAACCCTAGGAAGGTAAATCAGCCGGGTATTAGGGTTCTTCCTAAGGGAAAAGCCGTGAAAGCAGCCATGTTGTGGCACTTCTGCACTCCCTTTGGGATGCCTTTGGCAGATGAAGTAAGCCTGGAACTCAGGGCTTCCTGGTTAAAGAAATCCAAGCCCTAGGCTGAACCCTAACCCTAACCCTAGGCAGATAAATCAGCCTAGGTATAGGGATGGTGCCAAGGAAAAAGCTGTGAAAGCTGCCATGTTGTTGCACTTTTGTACTCCCCTTGGGATGCCTTGAACAGCTGCAGTGTGCCTGGAGCTAAGGGCTTCCTAGTTTCAAAAATCCTAGCCCTAGGCCTAAGCCTAACAGTAACCCTGGGAAAGTAAATCAGCCTGATGTTAGGCTTCTTGCCAAGGAAAAAGCCGTGAAACAGCCATGTTGTGGCACTTTTGCACTCCCTTTTGGATGCCTTTCACAGCTCCAGTGTGCCTGGAACTCAGGGCTTCCTGATTTTAAAAATCCTAGCCCTAGGCCGAACCCCAACCCTAAGACGAGAAAGGCAAATCAGCCAGGAATTAGGCATGTCCCCAAGGAAAAAGCTGTGGAGGCAGGCATGTTGTGGTACTTTTGCGCTCTTCTTGGCTAGTCCTTCGCAGCTGCTGTGTTCTTGGAACTCAGGGCTTTCTGGTTAATAGAACCCTTACCCTAGGCGTAACTCAAACCTTAACCCTAGGAAGGAAAATCAGCCTATGGTTCGGGATGGTCTCATGGAAATATCAGTGGTGGCAGCCAAGTTGCGTCACTTTTGCGCTCCCCTTGGGATGCCTTTCGCAGCTGCAGTGTGCCTGGAGCCCAGGGCTTCCTGGTTTTAAAAGTCCTAGGCCTAAGCCTAACAGTAACCCTAGGAAGGTAAATCAGCCGGGTATTAGGGTTCTTCCTAAGGGAAAAGCCGTGAAAGCAGCCATGTTGTGGCACTTCTGCACTCCCTTTGGGATGCCTTTGGCAGATGAAGTAAGCCTGGAACTCAGGGCTTCCTGGTTAAAAAAATCCAAGCCCTAGGCTGAACCCTAACCCTAACCCTAGGCAGATAAATCAGCCTAGGTATAGGGATGGTGCCAAGGAAAAAGCTGTGAAAGCTGCCATGTTGTTGCACTTTTGTACTCCCCTTGGGATGCCTTGAACAGCTGCAGTGTGCCTGGAGCCCAGGGCTTCCTAGTTTCAAAAATCCTAGCCCTAGGCCTAAGCCTAACAGCAACCCTGGGAAAGTATGTCAGCCTGGTGTTAGGCTTCTTGCCAAGGAAAAAGCCGTGAAAGCAGCCATGTTGTGGCACTTTTGCACTCCCTTTTGGATGCCTTTCACAGCTGCAGTGTGCCTGGAACTCAGGGCTTCCTGATTTTAAAAATCCTGGCCCTAAGCCGAACCGCAACCCTAAGACGAGAAAGGCAAATCAGCCAGGAATTAGGCATGTCCCCAAGGAAAAAGCTGTGGAGGCAGGCATGTTGTGGTACTTTTGCGCTCTTCTTGGCTAGTCCTTCGCAGCTGCTGTGTTCTTGGAACTCAGGGCTTTCTGGTTAATAGACCCATACCCTAGGCGTAACTCAAACCTTAACCCTAGGAAGGAAAATCAGCCTATGGTTCGGGATGGTCTCATGGAAATATCAGTGGTGGCAGCCAAGTTGCGTCACTTTTGCGCTCCCCTTGGGATGCCTTTTGCAGCTGCAGTGTGCCTGGAGCCCAGGGCTTCCTGGTTTTAAAAGTCCTAGGCCTAAGCCTAACAGTAACCCTAGGAAGGTAAATCAGCCGGGTATTAGGGTTCTTCCTAAGGGAAAAGCCGTGAAAGCAGCCATGTTGTGGCACTTCTGCACTCCCTTTGGGATGCCTTTGGCAGATGAAGTAAGCCTGGAACTCAGGGCTTCCTGGTTAAAGAAATTCAAGCCCTAGGCTGAACCCTAACCCTAACCCTAGGCAGATAAATCAGCCTAGGTATAGGGATGGTGCCAAGGAAAAAGCTGTGAAAGCTGCCATGTTGTTGCACTTTTGTACTCCCCTTGGGATGCCTTGAACAGCTGCAGTGTGCCTGGAGCTAAGGGCTTCCTAGTTTTAAAAATCGTAGCCCTAGGCTTAAGCCTAATAGTAACCCTGGGAAGGTAAGTCAGCCTGGTGTTAGGCGTCTTGCCAAGGAAAAAGCCGTGAATGCAGCCATGTTGTGGCACTTTTGCAATCCCTTTTGGATGCCTTTCACAGCTCCAGTGTGCCTGGAACTCAGGGCTTCCTGCTTTTAAAAATCCTAGCCCTAGGCCGAACCCCAACCCTATGACGAGAAAGGCAAATCAGCCAGGAATTAGGCATGTCCCCAAGGAAAAAGCTGTGGAGGCAGGCATGTTGTGGTACTTTTGCGCTCTTCTTGGCTAGTCCTTCGCAGCTGCTGTGTTCTTGGAACTCAGGGCTTTCTGGTTAATAGAACCCTTACCCTAGGCGTAACTCAAACCTTAACCCTAGGAAGGAAAATCAAGCTATGGTTCGGGATGGTCTCATGGAAATATCAGTGGTGGCAGCCAAGTTGCGTCACTTTTGCGCTCCCCTTGGGATGCCTTTCGCAGCTGCAGTGTGCCTGGGGCCCAGGGCTTCCTGGTTTTAAAAGTCCTAGGCCTAAGCCTAACAGTAACCCTAGGAAGGTAAATCAGCCGGGTATTAGGGTTCTTCCTAAGGGAAAAGCCGTGAAAGCAGCCATGTTGTGGCACTTCTGCACTCCCTTTGGGATGCCTTTGGCAGATGAAGTAAGCCTGGAACTCAGGGCTTCCTGGTTAAAGAAATCCAAGCCCTAGGCTGAACCCTAACCCTAACCCTAGGCAGATAAATCAGCCCAGGTATAGGGATGGTGCCAAGGAAAAAGCTGTGAAAGCTGCCATGTTGTTGCACTTTTGTACTCCCCTTGGGATGCCTTGAACAGCTGCAGTGTGCCTGGAGCTAAGGGCTTCCTAGTTTCAAAAATCCTAGCCCTAGGCCTAAGCCTAACAGTAACCCTGGGAAAGTAAATCAGCCTGATGTTAGGCTTCTTGCCAAGGAAAAAGCCGTGAAAGCAGCCATGTTGTGGCACTTCTGCACTCCCTTTGGGATGCCTTTGGCAGATGAAGTAAGCCTGGAACTCAGGGCTTCCTGGTTAAAGAAATCCAAGCCCTAGGCTGAACCCTAACCCTAACCCTAGGCAGATAAATCAGCCTAGGTATAGGGATGGTGCCAAGGAAAAAGCTGTGAAAGCGGCCATGTTGTTGCACTTTTGTACTCCCCTTGGGATGCCTTGAACAGCTGCAGTGTGCCTGGAGCTAAGGGCTTCCTAGTTTCAAAAATCCTAGCCCTAGGCCTAAGCCTAACAGTAACCCTGGGAAAGTAAATCAGCCTGATGTTAGGCTTCTTGCCAAGGAAAAAGCCGTGAAAGCAGCCATGTTGTGGCACTTTTGCACTCCCTTTTGGATGCCTTTCACAGCTGCAGTGTGCCTGGAACTCAGGGCTTCCTGATTTTAAAAATCCTAGCCCTAGGCCGAACCCCAACCCTAAGACGAGAAAGGCAAATCAGCCAGGAATTAGGCATGTCCCCAAGGAAAAAGCTGTGGAGGCAGGCATGTTGTGGTACTTTTGCGCTCTTCTTGGCTAGTCCTTCGCAGCTGCTGTGTTCTTGGAACTCAGGGCTTGCTGGTTAATAGAACCCTTACCCTAGGCGTAACTCAAACCTTAACCCTAGGAAGGAAAATCAGCCTATGGTTCGGGATGGTCTCATGGAAATATCAGTGGTGGCAGCCAAGTTGCGTCACTTTTGCGCTCCCCTTGGGATGCCTTTCGCAGCTGCAGTGTGCCTGGAGCCCAGGGCTTCCTGGTTTTAAAAGTCCTAGGCCTAAGCCTAACAGTAACCCTAGGAAGGTAAATCAGCCGGGTATTAGGGTTCTTCCTAAGGGAAAAGCCGTGAAAGCAGCCATGTTGTGGCACTTCTGCACTCCCTTTGGGATGCCTTTGGCAGATGAAGTAAGCCTGGAACTCAGGGCTTCCTGGTTAAAGAAATCCAAGCCCTAGGCTGAACCCTAACCCTAACCCTAGGCAGATAAATCAGCCTAGGTATAGGGATGGTGCCAAGGAAAAAGCTGTGAAAGCTGCCATGTTGTTGCACTTTTGTACTCCCCTTGGGATGCCTTGAACAGCTGCAGTGTGCCTGGAGCTAAGGGCTTCCTAGTTTCAAAAATCCTAGCCCTAGGCCTAAGCCTAACAGTAACCCTGGGAAAGTATGTCAGCCTGGTGTTAGGCTTCTTGCCAAGGAAAAAGCCGTGAAAGCAGCCATGTTGTGGCACTTTTGCACTCCCTTTTGGATGCCTTTCACAGCTCCAGTGTGCCTGGAACTCAGGGCTTCCTGCTTTTAAAAATCCTAGCCCTAGGCCGAACCCCAACCCTAAGACGAGAAAGGCAAATCAGCCAGGAATTAGGCATGTCCCCAAGGAAAAAGCTGTGGAGGCAGGCATGTTGTGCTACTTTTGCGCTCTTCTTGGCTAGTCCTTCGCAGCTGCTGTGTTCTTGGAACTCAGGGCTTTCTGGTTAATAGAACCCTTACCCTAGGCTTAACTCAAACCTTAACCCTAGGAAGGAAAATCAACCTATGGTTCGGGATGGTCTCATGGAAATATCAGTGGTGGCAGCCAAGTTGCGTCACTTTTGCGCTGCCCTTGGGATGCCTTTCGCAGCTGCAGTGTGCCTGGAGCCCAGGGCTTCCTGGTTTTAAAAGTCCTAGGCCTAAGCCTAACAGTAACCCTAGGAAGGTAAATCAGCCGGGTATTAGGGTTCTTCCTAAGGGAAAAGCCGTGAAAGCAGCCATGTTGTTGCACTTTTGTAGTCCCCTTGGGATGCCTTGAACAGCTGCAGTGTGCCTGGAGCTAAGGGCTTCCTAGTTTCAAAAATCCTAGCCCTAGGCCTAAGCCTAACAGTAACCCTGGGAAGGTAAATCAGCCTGATGTTAGGCTTCTTGCCAAGGAAAAAGCCGTGAAAGCAGCCATGTTGTGGCACTTCTGCACTCCCTTTGGGATGCCTTTGGCAGATGAAGTAAGCCTGGAACTCAGGGCTTCCTGGTTAAAGAAATTCAAGCCCTAGGCTGAACCCTAACCCTAACCCTAGGCAGATAAATCAGCCTAGGTATAGGGATGGTGCCAAGGAAAAAGCTGTGAAAGCTGCCATGTTGTTGCACTTTTGTACTCCCCTTGGGATGCCTTGAACAGCTGCAGTGTGCCTGGAGCCCAGGGCTTCCTAGTTTTAAAAATCCTAGCCCTAGGCCTAAGCCTAACAGTAACCCTGGGAAGGCAAATCAGCCTGGTGTTAGGCTTCTTGCCAAGGAAAAAGCCGTGAAAGCAGCCATGTTGTGGCACTTTTGCACTCCCTTTTGGATGCCTTTCACAGCTGCAGTGTGCCTGGAACTCAGGGCTTCCTGCTTTTAAAAATCCTAGCCCTAGGCCGAACCGCAACCCTAAGACGAGAAAGGCAAATCAGCCAGGAATTAGGCATGTCCCCAAGGAAAAAGCTGTGGAGGCAGGCATGTTGTGGTACTTTTGCGCTCTTCTTGGCTAGTCCTTCGCAGCTGCTGTGTTCTTGGAACTCAGGGCTTTCTGGTTAATAGAACCCTTACCCTAGGCGTAACTCAAACCTTAACCCTAGGAAGGAAAATCAACCTATGGTTCAGGATGGTCTCATGGAAATATCAGTGGTGGCAGCCAAGTTGCGTCACTTTTGCGCTCCCCTTGGGATGCCTTTCGCAGCTGCAGTGTGCCTGGAGCCCAGGGCTTCCTGGTTTTAAAAGTCCTAGGCCTAAGCCTAACAGTAACCCTAGGAAGGTAAATCAGCCGGGTATTAGGGTTCTTCCTAAGGGAAAAGCCGTGAAAGCAGCCATGTTGTTGCACTTTTGTAGTCCCCTTGGGATGCCTTGAACAGCTGCAGTGTGCCTGGAGCTAAGGGCTTCCTAGTTTCAAAAATCCTAGCCCTAGGCCTAAGCCTAACAGTAACCCTGGGAAGGTAAATCAGCCTGATGTTAGGCTTCTTGCCAAGGAAAAAGCCGTGAAAGCAGCCATGTTGTGGCACTTCTGCACTCCCTTTGGGATGCCTTTGGCAGATGAAGTAAGCCTGGAACTCAGGGCTTCCTGGTTAAAGAAATCCAAGCCCTAGGCTGAACCCTAACCCTAACCCTAGGCAGATAAATCAGCCTAGGTATAGGGATGGTGCCAAGGAAAAAGCTGTGAAAGCTGCCATGTTGTTGCACTTTTGTACTCCCCTTGGGATGCCTTGAACAGCTGCAGTGTGCCTGGAGCTAAGGGCTTCCTAGTTTCAAAAATCCTAGCCCTAGGCCTAAGCCTAACAGTAACCCTGGGAAAGTAAATCAGCCTAGTGTTAGGCTTCTTGCCAAGGAAAAAGCTGTGAAAGCTGCCATGTTGTTGCACTTTTGTACTCCCCTTGGGATGCCTTGAACAGCTGCAGTGTGCCTGGAGCTAAGGGCCTCCTAGTTTCAAAAATCCTAGCCCTAGGCCTAAGCCTAACAGTAACCCTGGGAAAGTAAATCAGCCTGGTGTTAGGCTTCTTGCCAAGGAAAAAGCCGTGAAAGCAGCCATGTTGTGGCACTTTTGCACTCCCTTTTGGATGCCTTTCACAGCTGCAG
Organism: Ammospiza caudacuta; assembly: GCF_027887145.1. Lineage (NCBI taxonomy): Eukaryota > Metazoa > Chordata > Aves > Passeriformes > Passerellidae > Ammospiza > Ammospiza caudacuta. The sequence goes on along the minus strand of NW_026683029.1, from coordinate 15,955 downwards.
TGTGCCTGGAACTCAGGGCTTCCTGCTTTTAAAAATCCTGGCCCTAAGCCGAACCGCAACCCTAAGACGAGAAAGGCAAATCAGCCAGGAATTAGGCATGTCCCCAAGGAAAAAGCTGTGGAGGCAGGCATGTTGTGGTACTTTTGCGCTCTTCTTGGCTAGTCCTTCGCAGCTGCTGTGTTCTTGGAACTCAGGGCTTTCTGGTTAATAGACCCTTACCCTAGGCGTAACTCAAACCTTAACCCTAGGAAGGAAAATCAACCTATGGTTCGGGATGGTCTCATGGAAATATCAGTGGTGGCAGCCAAGTTGCGTCACTTTTGCGCTCCCCTTGGGATGCCTTTTGCAGCTGCAGTGTGCCTGGAGCCCAGGGCTTCCTGGTTTTAAAAGTCCTAGGCCTAAGCCTAACAGTAACCCTAGGAAGGTAAATCAGCCGGGTATTAGGGTTCTTCCTAAGGGAAAAGCCGTGAAAGCAGCCATGTTGTGGCACTTCTGCACTCCCTTTGGGATGCCTTTGGCAGTTGAAGTAAGCCTGGAACTCAGGACTTCCTGGTTAAAGAAATTCAAGCCCTAGGCTGAACCCTAACCCTAACCCTAGGCAGATAAATCAGCCTAGGTATAGGGATGGTGCCAAGGAAAAAGCTGTGAAAGCTGCCATGTTGTTGCACTTTTGTACTCCCCTTGGGATGCCTTGAACAGCTGCAGTGTGCCTGGAGCTAAGGGCTTCCTAGTTTCAAAAATCCTAGCCCTAGGCCTAAGCCTAATAGTAACCCTGGGAAGGTAAGTCAGCCTGGTGTTAGGCGTCTTGCCAAGGAACAAGCCGTGAAAGCAGCCATGTTGTGGCACTTCTGCACTCCCTTTTGGATGCCTTTCACAGCTCCAGTGTGCCTGGAACTCAGGGCTTCCTGCTTTTAAAAATCCTAGCCCTAGTCCGAACCCCAACCCTATGACGAGAAAGGCAAATCAGCCAGGAATTAGGCATGTCCCCAAGGAAAAAGCTGTGGAGGCAGGCATGTTGTGGTACTTTTGCGCTCTTCTTGGCTAGTCCTTCGCAGCTGCTGTGTTCTTGGAACTCAGGGCTTTCTGGTTAATAGAGCCCTTACCCTAGGCGTAACTCAAACCTTAACCCTAGGAAGGAAAATCAGCCTATGGTTCGGGATGGTCTCATGGAAATATCAGTGGTGGCAGCCAAGTTGCGTCACTTTTGCGCTCCCCTTTGGATGCCTTTCGCAGCTGCAGTGTGCCTGGAGCCCAGGGCTTCCTGGTTTTAAAAGTCCTAGGCCTAAGCCTAACAGTAACCCTAGGAAGGTAAATCAGCCGGGTATTAGGGTTCTTCCTAAGGGAAAAGCCGTGAAAGCAGCCATGTTGTGGCACTTCTGCACTCCCTTTGGGATGCCTTTGGCAGATGAAGTAAGCCTGGAACTCAGGGCTTCCTGGTAAAAAAAATTCAAGCCCTAGGCTGAACCCTAACCCTAACCCTAGGCAGATAAATCAGCCCAGGTATAGGGATGGTGCCAAGGAAAAAGCTGTGAAAGCTGCCATGTTGTTGCACTTTTGTACTCCCCTTGGGATGCCTTGAACAGCTGCAGTGTGCCTGGAGCTAAGGGCTTCCTAGTTTCAAAAATCCTAGCCCTAGGCCTAAGCCTAACAGTAACCCTGGGAAAGTAAATCAGCCTGATGTTAGGCTTCTTGCCAAGGAAAAAGCCGTGAAAGCAGCCATGTTGTGGCACTTCTGCACTCCCTTTGGGATGCCTTTGGCAGATGAAGTAAGCCTGGAACTCAGGGCTTCCTGGTTAAAGAAATCCAAGCCCTAGGCTGAACCCTAACCCTAACCCTAGGCAGATAAATCAGCCTAGGTATAGGGATGGTGCCAAGGAAAAAGCTGTGAAAGCTGCCATGTTGTTGCACTTTTGTACTCCCCTTGGGATGCCTTGAACAGCTGCAGTGTGCCTGGAGCTAAGGGCTTCCTAGTTTCAAAAATCCTAGCCCTAGGCCTAAGCCTAACAGTAACCCTGGGAAAGTAAATCAGCCTGATGTTAGGCTTCTTGCCAAGGAAAAAGCCGTGAAAGCAGCCATGTTGTGGCACTTTTGCACTCCCTTTTGGATGCCTTTCACAGCTCCAGTGTGCCTGGAACTCAGGGCTTCCTGATTTTAAAAATCCTAGCCCTAGGCCGAACCCCAACCCTAAGACGAGAAAGGCAAATCAGCCAGGAATTAGGCATGTCCCCAAGGAAAAAGCTGTGGAGGCAGGCATGTTGTGGTACTTTTGCGCTCTTCTTGGCTAGTCCTTCGCAGCTGCTGTGTTCTTGGAACTCAGGGCTTTCTGGTTAATAGAACCCTTACCCTAGGCGTAACTCAAACCTTAACCCTAGGAAGGAAAATCATCCTATGGTTCGGGATGGTCTCATGGAAATATCAGTGGTGGCAGCCAAGTTGCGTCACTTTTGCGCTGCCCTTGGGATGCCTTTCACAGCTGCAGTGTGCCTGGAGCCCAGGGCTTCCTGGTTTTAAAAGTCCTAGGCCTAAGCCTAACAGTAACCCTAGGAAGGTAAATCAGCCGGGTATTAGGGTTCTTCCTAAGGGAAAAGCCGTGAAAGCAGCCATGTTGTGGCACTTCTGCACTCCCTTTGGGATGCCTTTGGCAGATGAAGTAAGCCTGGAACTCAGGGCTTCCTGGTTAAAAAAAATTCAAGCCCTAGGCTGAACCCTAACCCTAACCCTAGGCAGATAAATCAGCCTAGGTATAGGGATGGTGCCAAGGAAAAAGCTGTGAAAGCTGCCATGTTGTTGCACTTTTGTACTCCCCTTGGGATGCCTTGAACAGCTGCAGTGTGCCTGGAGCCCAGGGCTTCCTAGTTTTAAAAATCCTAGCCCTAGGCCTAAGCCTAACAGTAACCCTGGGAAGGCAAATCAGCCTGGTGTTAGGCTTCTTGCCAAGGAAAAAGCCGTGAAAGCAGCCATGTTGTGGCACTTTTGCACTCCCTTTTGGATGCCTTTCACAGCTCCAGTGTGCCTGGAACTCAGGGCTTCCTGCTTTTAAAAATCCTAGCCCTAGGCCGAACCGCAACCCTAAGACGAGAAAGGCAAATCAGCCAGGAATTAGGCATGTCCCCAAGGAAAAAGCTGTGGAGGCAGGCATGTTGTGGTACTTTTGCGCTCTTCTTGGCTAGTCCTTCGCAGCTGCTGTGTTCTTGGAACTCAGGGCTTTCTGGTTAATAGACCCTTACCCTAGGCGTAACTCAAACCTTAACCCTAGGAAGGAAAATCAACCTATGGTTCGGGATGGTCTCATGGAAATATCAGTGGTGGCAGCCAAGTTGCGTCACTTTTGCGCTCCCCTTGGGATGCCTTTCGCAGCTGCAGTGTGCCTGGAGCCCAGGGCTTCCTGGTTTTAAAAGTCCTAGGCCTAAGCCTAACAGTAACCCTAGGAAGGTAAATCAGCCGGGTATTAGGGCTCTTCCTAAGGGAAAAGCCGTGAAAGCAGCCATGTTGTGGCACTTCTGCACTCCCTTTGGGATGCCTTTGGCAGATGAAGTAAGCCTGGAACTCAGGGCTTCCTGGTAAAAAAAATTCAAGCCCTAGGCTGAACCCTAACCCTAACCCTAGGCAGATAAATCAGCCCAGGTATAGGGATGGTGCCAAGGAAAAAGCTGTGAAAGCTGCCATGTTGTTGCACTTTTGTACTCCCCTTGGGATGCCTTGAACAGCTGCAGTGTGCCTGGAGCTAAGGGCTTCCTAGTTTCAAAAATCCTAGCCCTAGGCCTAAGCCTAACAGTAACCCTGGGAAAGTAAATCAGCCTGATGTTAGGCTTCTTGCCAAGGAAAAAGCCGTGAAAGCAGCCATGTTGTGGCACTTCTGCACTCCCTTTGGGATGCCTTTGGCAGATGAAGTAAGCCTGGAAGTCAGGGCTTCCTGGTTAAAGAAATCCAAGCCCTAGGCTGAACCCTAACCCTAACCCTAGGCAGATAAATCAGCCTAGGTATAGGGATGGTGCCAAGGAAAAAGCTGTGAAAGCTGCCATGTTGTTGCACTTTTGTACTCCCCTTGGGATGCCTTGAACAGCTGCAGTGTGCCTGGAGCTAAGGGCTTCCTAGTTTCAAAAATCCTAGCCCTAGGCCTAAGCCTAACAGTAACCCTGGGAAAGTAAATCAGCCTGATGTTAGGCTTCTTGCCAAGGAAAAAGCCGTGAAAGCAGCCATGTTGTGGCACTTTTGCACTCCCTTTTGGATGCCTTTCACAGCTCCAGTGTGCCTGGAACTCAGGGCTTCCTGATTTTAAAAATCCTAGCCCTAGGCCGAACCCCAACCCTATGATGAGAAAGGCAAATCAGCCAGGAATTAGGCATGTCCCCAAGGAAAAAGCTGTGGAGGCAGGCATGTTGTGGTACTTTTGCGCTCTTCTTGGCTAGTCCTTCGCAGCTGCTGTGTTCTTGGAACTCAGGGCTTTCTGGTTAATAGAACCCTTACCCTAGGCGTAACTCAAACCTTAACCCTAGGAAGGAAAATCAACCTATGGTTCGGGATGGTCTCATGGAAATATCAGTGGTGGCAGCCAAGTTGCGTCACTTTTGCGCTCCCCTTTGGATGCCTTTCGCAGCTGCAGTGTGCCTGGAGCCCAGGGCTTCCTGGTTTTAAAAGTCCTAGGCCTAAGCCTAACAGTAACCCTAGGAAGGTAAATCAGCCGGGTATTAGGGTTCTTCCTAAGGGAAAAGCCGTGAAAGCAGCCATGTTGTGGCACTTCTGCACTCCCTTTGGGATGCCTTTGGCAGATGAAGTAAGCCTGGAACTCAGGGCTTCCTGGTTAAAGAAATCCAAGCCCTAGGCTGAACCCTAACCCTAACCCTAGGCAGATAAATCAGCCTAGGTATAGGGATGGTGCCAAGGAAAAAGCTGTGAAAGCTGCCATGTTGTTGCACTTTTGTACTCCCCTTGGGATGCCTTGAACAGCTGCAGTGTGCCTGGAGCTAAGGGCTTCCTAGTTTTAAAAATCCTAGCCCTAGGCCTAAGCCTAATAGTAACCCTGGGAAGGTAAGTCAGCCTGGTGTTAGGCGTCTTGCCAAGGAACAAGCCGTGAAAGCAGCCATGTTGTGGCACTTCTGCACTCCCTTTTGGATGCCTTTCACAGCTGCAGTGTGCCTGGAACTCAGGGCTTCCTGCTTTTAAAAATCCTAGCCCTAGGCCGAACCCCAACCCTATGACGAGAAAGGCAAATCAGCCAGGAATTAGGCATGTCCCCAAGGAAAAAGCTGTGGAGGCAGGCATGTTGTGGTACTTTTGCGCTCTTCTTGGCTAGTCCTTCGCAGCTGCTGTGTTCTTGGAACTCAGGGCTTTCTGGTTAATAGAACCCTTTCCCTAGGCGTAACTCAAACCTTAACCCTAGGAAGGAAAATCAGCCTATGGTTCGGGATGGTCTCATGGAAATATCAGTGGTGGCAGCCAAGTTGCGTCACTTTTGCGCTCCCCTTTGGATGCCTTTCGCAGCTGCAGTGTGACTGGAGCTAAGGGCTTCCTAGTTTCAAAAATCCTAGCCCTAGGCCTAAGCCTAACAGTAACCCTGGGAAAGTAAATCAGCCTGATGTTAGGCTTCTTGCCAAGGTAAAAGCCGTGAAAGCAGCCATGTTGTGGCACTTCTGCACTCCCTTTGGGATGCCTTTGGCAGATGAAGTAAGCCTGGAACTCAGGGCTTCCTGGTTAAAGAAATCCAAGCCCTAGGCTGAACCCTAACCCTAACCCTAGGCAGATAAATCAGCCTAGGTATAGGGATGGTGCCAAGGAAAAAGCTGTGAAAGCTGCCATGTTGTTGCACTTTTGTACTCCCCTTGGGATGCCTTGAACAGCTGCAGTGTGCCTGGAGCTAAGGGCTTCCTAGTTTCAAAAATCCTAGCCCTAGGCCTAAGCCTAACAGTAACCCTGGGAAAGTAAATCAGCCTGATGTTAGGCTTCTTGCCAAGGAAAAAGCCGTGAAAGCAGCCATGTTGTGGCACTTTTGCACTCCCTTTTGGATGCCTTTCACAGCTGCAGTGTGCCTGGAACTCAGGGCTTCCTGATTTTAAAAATCCTAGCCCTAGGCCGAACCCCAACCCTATGATGAGAAAGGCAAATCAGCCAGGAATTAGGCATGTCCCCAAGGAAAAAGCTGTGGAGGCAGGCATGTTGTGGTACTTTTGCGCTCTTCTTGGCTAGTCCTTCGCAGCTGCTGTGTTCTTGGAACTCAGGGCTTTCTGGTTAATAGAACCCTTACCCTAGGCGTAACTCAAACCTTAACCCTAGGAAGGAAAATCAACCTATGGTTCGGGATGGTCTCATGGAAATATCAGTGGTGGCAGCCAAGTTGCGTCACTTTTGCGCTCCCCTTGGGATGCCTTTCGCAGCTGCAGTGTGCCTGGAGCCCAGGGCTTCCTGGTTTTAAAAGTCCTAGGCCTAAGCCTAACAGTAACCCTAGGAAGGTAAATCAGCCGGGTATTAGGGTTCTTCCTAAGGGAAAAGCCGTGAAAGCAGCCATGTTGTTGCACTTTTGTAGTCCCCTTGGGATGCCTTGAACAGCTGCAGTGTGCCTGGAGCTAAGGGCTTCCTAGTTTCAAAAATCCTAGCCCTAGGCCTAAGCCTAACAGTAACCCTGGGAAGGTAAATCAGCCTTATGTTAGGCTTCTTGCCAAGGAAAAAGCCGTGAAAGCAGCCATGTTGTGGCACTTCTGCACTCCCTTTGGGATGCCTTTGGCAGATGAAGTAAGCCTGGAACTCAGGGCTTCCTGGTTAAAGAAATCCAAGCCCTAGGCTGAACCCTAACCCTAACCCTAGGCAGATAAATCAGCCTAGGTATAGGGATGGTGCCAAGGAAAAAGCTGTGAAAGCTGCCATGTTGTTGCACTTTTGTACTCCCCTTGGGATGCCTTGAAAAGCTGCAGTGTGCCTGGAGCTAAGGGCTTCCTAGTTTCAAAAATCCTAGCCCTAGGCCTAAGCCTAACAGTAACCCTGGGAAAGTAAATCAGCCTGGTGTTAGGCTTCTTGCCAAGGAAAAAGCTGTGAAAGCTGCCATGTTGTTGCACTTTTGTACTCCCCTTGGGATGCCTTGAACAGCTGCAGTGTGCCTGGAGCTAAGGGCCTCCTAGTTTCAAAAATCCTAGCCCTAGGCCTAAGCCTAACAGTAACCCTGGGAAAGTAAATCAGCCTGGTGTTAGGCTTCTTGCCAAGGAAAAAGCTGTGAAAGCTGCCATGTTGTTGCACTTTTGTACTCCCCTTGGGATGCCTTGAACAGCTGCAGTGTGCCTGGAGCTAAGGGCTTCCTAGTTTCAAAAATCCTAGCCCTAGGCCTAAGCCTAACAGTAACCCTGGGAAGGTAAATCAGCCTGATGTTAGGCTTCTTGCCAAGGAAAAAGCCGTGAAAGCAGCCATGTTGTGGCACTTTTGCACTCCCTTTTGGATGCCTTTCACAGCTCCAGTGTGCCTGGAACTCAGGGCTTCCTGCTTTTAAAAATCCTAGCCCTAGGCCGAACCCCAACCCTAAGACGAGAAAGGCAAATCAGCCAGGAATTAGGCATGTCCCCAAGGAAAAAGCTGTGGAGGCAGGCATGTTGTGGTACTTTTGCGCTCTTCTTGGCTAGTCCTTCGCAGCTGCTGTGTTCTTGGAACTCAGGGCTTTCTGGTTAATAGACCCTTACCCTAGGCGTAACTCAAACCTTAACCCTAGGAAGGAAAATCAACCTATGGTTCGGGATGGTCTCATGGAAATATCAGTGGTGGCAGCCAAGTTGCGTCACTTTTGCGCTCCCCTTGGGATGCCTTTTGCAGCTGCAGTGTGCCTGGAGCCCAGGGCTTCCTGGTTTTAAAAGTCCTAGGCCTAAGCCTAACAGTAACCCTAGGAAGGTAAATCAGCCGGGTATTAGGGTTCTTCCTAAGGGAAAAGCCGTGAAAGCAGCCATGTTGTGGCACTTCTGCACTCCCTTTGGGATGCCTTTGGCAGATGAAGTAAGCCTGGAACTCAGGGCTTCCTGGTTAAAGAAATTCAAGCCCTAGGCTGAACCCTAACCCTAACCCTAGGCAGATAAATCAGCCTAGGTATAGGGATGGTGCCAAGGAAAAAGCTGTGAAAGCTGCCATGTTGTTGCACTTTTGTACTCCCCTTGGGATGCCTTGAACAGCTGCAGTGTGCCTGGAGCTAAGGGCTTCCTAGTTTTAAAAATCCTAGCCCTAGGCCTAAGCCTAATAGTAACCCTGGGAAGGTAAGTCAGCCTGGTGTTAGGCGTCTTGCCAAGGAACAAGCCGTGAAAGCAGCCATGTTGTGGCACTTCTGCACTCCCTTTTGGATGCCTTTCACAGCTGCAGTGTGCCTGGAACTCAGGGCTTCCTGCTTTTAAAAATCCTAGCCCTAGGCCGAACCCCAACCCTATGACGAGAAAGGCAAATCAGCCAGGAATTAGGCATGTCCCCAAGGAAAAAGCTGTGGAGGCAGGCATGTTGTGGTACTTTTGCGCTCTTCTTGGCTAGTCCTTCGCAGCTGCTGTGTTCTTGGAACTCAGGGCTTTCTGGTTAATAGAACCCTTTCCCTAGGCGTAACTCAAACCTTAACCCTAGGAAGGAAAATCAGCCTATGGTTCGGGATGGTCTCATGGAAATATCAGTGGTGGCAGCCAAGTTGCGTCACTTTTGCGCTCCCCTTGGGATGCCTTTCGCAGCTGCAGTGTGCCTGGAGCCCAGGGCTTCCTGGTTTTAAAAGTCCTAGGCCTAAGCCTAACAGTAACCCTAGGAAGGTAAATCAGCCGGGTATTAGGGTTCTTCCTAAGGGAAAAGCCGTGAAAGCAGCCATGTTGTGGCACTTCTGCACTCCCTTTGGGATGCCTTTGGCAGATGAAGTAAGCCTGGAACTCAGGGCTTCCTGGTAAAAAAAATTCAAGCCCTAGGCTGAACCCTAACCCTAACCCTAGGCAGATAAATCAGCCCAGGTATAGGGATGGTGCCAAGGAAAAAGCTGTGAAAGCTGCCATGTTGTTGCACTTTTGTACTCCCCTTGGGATGACTTGAACAGCTGCAGTGTGCCTGGAGCTAAGGGCTTCCTAGTTTCAAAATCCTAGCCCTAGGCCTAAGCCTAACAGTAACCCTGGGAAAGTAAATCAGCCTGATGTTAGGCTTCTTGCCAAGGAAAAAGCCGTGAAAGCAGCCATGTTGTGGCACTTCTGCACTCCCTTTGGGATGCCTTTGGCAGATGAAGTAAGCCTGGAACTCAGGGCTTCCTGGTTAAAGAAATCCAAGCCCTAGGCTGAACCCTAACCCTAACCCTAGGCAGATAAATCAGCCTAGGTATAGGGATGGTGCCAAGGAAAAAGCTGTGAAAGCTGCCATGTTGTTGCACTTTTGTACTCCCCTTGGGATGCCTTGAACAGCTGCAGTGTGCCTGGAGCTAAGGGCTTCCTAGTTTCAAAAATCCTAGCCCTAGGCCTAAGCCTAACAGTAACCCTGGGAAAGTAAATCAGCCTGATGTTAGGCTTCTTGCCAAGGAAAAAGCCGTGAAAGCAGCCATGTTGTGGCACTTTTGCACTCCCTTTTGGATGCCTTTCACAGCTCCAGTGTGCCTGGAACTCAGGGCTTCCTGATTTTAAAAATCCTAGCCCTAGGCCGAACCCCAACCCTAAGACGAGAAAGGCAAATCAGCCAGGAATTAGGCATGTCCCCAAGGAAAAAGCTGTGGAGGCAGGCATGTTGTGGTACTTTTGCGCTCTTCTTGGCTAGTCCTTCGCAGCTGCTGTGTTCTTGGAACTCAGGGCTTTCTGGTTAATAGAACCCTTACCCTAGGCGTAACTAAAAACCTTAACCCTAGGAAGGAAAATCAACCTATGGTTCGGGATGGTCTCATGGAAATATCAGTGGTGGCAGCCAAGTTGCGTCACTTTTGCGCTCCCCTTTGGATGCCTTTCGCAGCTGCAGTGTGCCTGGAGCCCAGGGCTTCCTGGTTTTAAAAGTCCTAGGCCTAAGCCTAACAGTAACCCTAGGAAGGTAAATCAGCCGGGTATTAGGGTTCTTCCTAAGGGAAAAGCCGTGAAAGCAGCCATGTTGTTGCACTTTTGTAGTCCCCTTGGGATGCCTTGAACAGCTGCAGTGTGCCTGGAGCTAAGGGCTTCCTAGTTTCAAAAATCCTAGCCCTAGGCCTAAGCCTAACAGTAACCCTGGGAAGGTAAATCAGCCTTATGTTAGGCTTCTTGCCAAGGAAAAAGCCGTGAAAGCAGCCATGTTGTGGCACTTCTGCACTCCCTTTGGGATGCCTTTGGCAGATGAAGTAAGCCTGGAACTCAGGGCTTCCTGGTTAAAGAAATCCAAGCCCTAGGCTGAACCCTAACCCTAACCCTAGGCAGATAAATCAGCCTAGGTATAGGGATGGTGCCAAGGAAAAAGCTGTGAAAGCTGCCATGTTGTTGCACTTTTGTACTCCCCTTGGGATGCCTTGAACAGCTGCAGTGTGCCTGGAGCTAAGGGCTTCCTAGTTTCAAAAATCCTAGCCCTAGGCCTAAGCCTAACAGTAACCCTGGGAAAGTAAATCAGCCTGGTGTTAGGCTTCTTGCCAAGGAAAAAGCTGTGAAAGCTGCCATGTTGTTGCACTTTTGTACTCCCCTTGGGATGCCTTGAACAGCTGCAGTGTGCCTGGAGCTAAGGGCTTCCTAGTTTCAAAAATCCTAGCCCTAGGCCTAAGCCTAACAGTAACCCTGGGAAAGTAAATCAGCCTGGTGTTAGGCTTCTTGCCAAGGAAAAAGCCGTGAAAGCAGCCATGTTGTGGCACTTTTGCACTCCCTTTTGGATGCCTTTCACAGCTCCAGTGTGCCTGGAACTCAGGGCTTCCTGCTTTTAAAAATCCTGGCCCTAGGCCGAACCGCAACCCTATGACGAGAAAGGCCAATCAGCCAGGAATTAGGCATGTCCCCAAGGAAAAAGCTGTGGAGGCAGGCATGTTGTGGTACTTTTGCGCTCTTCTTGGGTAGTCCTTCGCAGCTGCTGTGTTCTTGGAACTCAGGGCTTTCTGGTTAATAGACCCTTACCCTAGGCGTAACACAAACCTTAACCCTAGGAAGGAAAATCAACCTATGGTTCGGGATGGTCTCATGGAAATATCAGTGGTGGCAGCCAAGTTGCGTCACTTTTGCGCTCCCCTTGGGATGCCTTTCACAGCTGCAGTGTGCCTGGAGCCCAGGGCTTCCTGGTTTTAAAAGTCCTAGGCCTAAGCCTAACAGTAACCCTAGGAAGGTAAATCAGCCGGGTATTAGGGTTCTTCCTAAGGGAAAAGCCGTGAAAGCAGCCATGTTGTGGCACTTCTGCACTCCCTTTGGGATGCCTTTGGCAGATGAAGTAAGCCTGGAACTCAGGGCTTCCTGGTTAAAGAAATCCAAGCCCTAGGCTGAACCCTAACCCTAACCCTAGGCAGATAAATCAGCCTAGGTATAGGGATGGTGCCAAGGAAAAAGCTGTGAAAGCTGCCATGTTGTTGCACTTTTGTACTCCCCTTGGGATGCCTTGAACAGCTGCAGTGTGCCTGGAGCTAAGGGCTTCCTAGTTTTAAAAATCCTAGCCCTAGGCCTAAGCCTAATAGTAACCCTGGGAAGGTAAGTCAGCCTGGTGTTAGGCGTCTTGCCAAGGAACAAGCCGTGAAAGCAGCCATGTTGTGGCACTTCTGCACTCCCTTTTGGATGCCTTTCACAGCTGCAGTGTGCCTGGAACTCAGGGCTTCCTGCTTTTAAAAATCCTAGCCCTAGGCCGAACCCCAACCCTATGACGAGAAAGGCAAATCAGCCAGGAATTAGGCATGTCCCCAAGGAAAAAGCTGTGGAGGCAGGCATGTTGTGGTACTTTTGCGCTCTTCTTGGCTAGTCCTTCGCAGCTGCTGTGTTCTTGGAACTCAGGGCTTTCTGGTTAATAGAACCCTTTCCCTAGGCGTAACTCAAACCTTAACCCTAGGAAGGAAAATCAGCCTATGGTTCGGGATGGTCTCATGGAAATATCAGTGGTGGCAGCCAAGTTGCGTCACTTTTGCGCTCCCCTTTGGATGCCTTTCGCAGCTGCAGTGTGACTGGAGCTAAGGGCTTCCTAGTTTCAAAAATCCTAGCCCTAGGCCTAAGCCTAACAGTAACCCTGGGAAAGTAAATCAGCCTGATGTTAGGCTTCTTGCCAAGGTAAAAGCCGTGAAAGCAGCCATGTTGTGGCACTTCTGCACTCCCTTTGGGATGCCTTTGGCAGATGAAGTAAGCCTGGAACTCAGGGCTTCCTGGTTAAAGAAATCCAAGCCCTAGGCTGAACCCTAACCCTAACCCTAGGCAGATAAATCAGCCTAGGTATAGGGATGGTGCCAAGGAAAAAGCTGTGAAAGCTGCCATGTTGTTGCACTTTTGTACTCCCCTTGGGATGCCTTGAACAGCTGCAGTGTGCCTGGAGCTAAGGGCTTCCTAGTTTCAAAAATCCTAGCCCTAGGCCTAAGCCTAACAGTAACCCTGGGAAAGTAAATCAGCCTGATGTTAGGCTTCTTGCCAAGGAAAAAGCCGTGAAAGCAGCCATGTTGTGGCACTTTTGCACTCCCTTTTGGATGCCTTTCACAGCTGCAGTGTGCCTGGAACTCAGGGCTTCCTGATTTTAAAAATCCTAGCCCTAGGCCGAACCCCAACCCTATGATGAGAAAGGCAAATCAGCCAGGAATTAGGCATGTCCCCAAGGAAAAAGCTGTGGAGGCAGGCATGTTGTGGTACTTTTGCGCTCTTCTTGGCTAGTCCTTCGCAGCTGCTGTGTTCTTGGAACTCAGGGCTTTCTGGTTAATAGAACCCTTACCCTAGGCGTAACTCAAACCTTAACCCTAGGAAGGAAAATCAACCTATGGTTCGGGATGGTCTCATGGAAATATCAGTGGTGGCAGCCAAGTTGCGTCACTTTTGCGCTCCCCTTGGGATGCCTTTCGCAGCTGCAGTGTGCCTGGAGCCCAGGGCTTCCTGGTTTTAAAAGTCCTAGGCCTAAGCCTAACAGTAACCCTAGGAAGGTAAATCAGCCGGGTATTAGGGTTCTTCCTAAGGGAAAAGCCGTGAAAGCAGCCATGTTGTTGCACTTTTGTAGTCCCCTTGGGATGCCTTGAACAGCTGCAGTGTGCCTGGAGCTAAGGGCTTCCTAGTTTCAAAAATCCTAGCCCTAGGCCTAAGCCTAACAGTAACCCTGGGAAGGTAAATCAGCCTTATGTTAGGCTTCTTGCCAAGGAAAAAGCCGTGAAAGCAGCCATGTTGTGGCACTTCTGCACTCCCTTTGGGATGCCTTTGGCAGATGAAGTAAGCCTGGAACTCAGGGCTTCCTGGTTAAAGAAATCCAAGCCCTAGGCTGAACCCTAACCCTAACCCTAGGCAGATAAATCAGCCTAGGTATAGGGATGGTGCCAAGGAAAAAGCTGTGAAAGCTGCCATGTTGTTGCACTTTTGTACTCCCCTTGGGATGCCTTGAAAAGCTGCAGTGTGCCTGGAGCTAAGGGCTTCCTAGTTTCAAAAATCCTAGCCCTAGGCCTAAGCCTAACAGTAACCCTGGGAAAGTAAATCAGCCTGGTGTTAGGCTTCTTGCCAAGGAAAAAGCTGTGAAAGCTGCCATGTTGTTGCACTTTTGTACTCCCCTTGGGATGCCTTGAACAGCTGCAGTGTGCCTGGAGCTAAGGGCCTCCTAGTTTCAAAAATCCTAGCCCTAGGCCTAAGCCTAACAGTAACCCTGGGAAAGTAAATCAGCCTGGTGTTAGGCTTCTTGCCAAGGAAAAAGCTGTGAAAGCTGCCATGTTGTTGCACTTTTGTACTCCCCTTGGGATGCCTTGAACAGCTGCAGTGTGCCTGGAGCTAAGGGCTTCCTAGTTTCAAAAATCCTAGCCCTAGGCCTAAGCCTAACAGTAACCCTGGGAAGGTAAATCAGCCTGATGTTAGGCTTCTTGCCAAGGAAAAAGCCGTGAAAGCAGCCATGTTGTGGCACTTTTGCACTCCCTTTTGGATGCCTTTCACAGCTCCAGTGTGCCTGGAACTCAGGGCTTCCTGCTTTTAAAAATCCTAGCCCTAGGCCGAACCCCAACCCTAAGACGAGAAAGGCAAATCAGCCAGGAATTAGGCATGTCCCCAAGGAAAAAGCTGTGGAGGCAGGCATGTTGTGGTACTTTTGCGCTCTTCTTGGCTAGTCCCTTCGCAGCTGCTGTGTTCTTGGAACTCAGGGCTTTCTGGTTAATAGACCCTTACCCTAGGCGTAACTCAAACCTTAACCCTAGGAAGGAAAATCAACCTATGGTTCGGGATGGTCTCATGGAAATATCAGTGGTGGCAGCCAAGTTGCGTCACTTTTGCGCTCCCCTTGGGATGCCTTTTGCAGCTGCAGTGTGCCTGGAGCCCAGGGCTTCCTGGTTTTAAAAGTCCTAGGCCTAAGCCTAACAGTAACCCTAGGAAGGTAAATCAGCCGGGTATTAGGGTTCTTCCTAAGGAAAAGCCGTGAAAGCAGCCATGTTGTGGCACTTCTGCACTCCCTTTGGGATGCCTTTGGCAGATGAAGTAAGCCTGGAACTCAGGGCTTCCTGGTTAAAGAAATTCAAGCCCTAGGCTGAACCCTAACCCTAACCCTAGGCAGATAAATCAGCCTAGGTATAGGGATGGTGCCAAGGAAAAAGCTGTGAAAGCTGCCATGTTGTTGCACTTTTGTACTCCCCTTGGGATGCCTTGAACAGCTGCAGTGTGCCTGGAGCTAAGGGCTTCCTAGTTTTAAAAATCCTAGCCCTAGGCCTAAGCCTAATAGTAACCCTGGGAAGGTAAGTCAGCCTGGTGTTAGGCGTCTTGCCAAGGAACAAGCCGTGAAAGCAGCCATGTTGTGGCACTTCTGCACTCCCTTTTGGATGCCTTTCACAGCTGCAGTGTGCCTGGAACTCAGGGCTTCCTGCTTTTAAAAATCCTAGCCCTAGGCCGAACCCCAACCCTATGACGAGAAAGGCAAATCAGCCAGGAATTAGGCATGTCCCCAAGGAAAAAGCTGTGGAGGCAGGCATGTTGTGGTACTTTTGCGCTCTTCTTGGCTAGTCCTTCGCAGCTGCTGTGTTCTTGGAACTCAGGGCTTTCTGGTTAATAGAACCCTTTCCCTAGGCGTAACTCAAACCTTAACCCTAGGAAGGAAAATCAGCCTATGGTTCGGGATGGTCTCATGGAAATATCAGTGGTGGCAGCCAAGTTGCGTCACTTTTGCGCTCCCCTTGGGATGCCTTTCGCAGCTGCAGTGTGCCTGGAGCCCAGGGCTTCCTGGTTTTAAAAGTCCTAGGCCTAAGCCTAACAGTAACCCTAGGAAGGTAAATCAGCCGGGTATTAGGGTTCTTCCTAAGGGAAAAGCCGTGAAAGCAGCCATGTTGTGGCACTTCTGCACTCCCTTTGGGATGCCTTTGGCAGATGAAGTAAGCCTGGAACTCAGGGCTTCCTGGTAAAAAAAATTCAAGCCCTAGGCTGAACCCTAACCCTAACCCTAGGCAGATAAATCAGCCCAGGTATAGGGATGGTGCCAAGGAAAAAGCTGTGAAAGCTGCCATGTTGTTGCACTTTTGTACTCCCCTTGGGATGACTTGAACAGCTGCAGTGTGCCTGGAGCTAAGGGCTTCCTAGTTTCAAAAATCCTAGCCCTAGGCCTAAGCCTAACAGTAACCCTGGGAAAGTAAATCAGCCTGATGTTAGGCTTCTTGCCAAGGAAAAAGCCGTGAAAGCAGCCATGTTGTGGCACTTCTGCACTCCCTTTGGGATGCCTTTGGCAGATGAAGTAAGCCTGGAACTCAGGGCTTCCTGGTTAAAGAAATCCAAGCCCTAGGCTGAACCCTAACCCTAACCCTAGGCAGATAAATCAGCCTAGGTATAGGGATGGTGCCAAGGAAAAAGCTGTGAAAGCTGCCATGTTGTTGCACTTTTGTACTCCCCTTGGGATGCCTTGAACAGCTGCAGTGTGCCTGGAGCTAAGG